>NC_056740.1:282720592-283010887 GCF_019279795.1 Protopterus annectens
GTGAGAAGAAGACAACTAACATGGAACGTTATGGAACTTCTCAATGTTAAGTTGTCAATCTCGCCTTCATTCTTGCTGGATGGGACCGCGTCCCTAGCACCTTCATCCCAGGTGGCTCATTGGAACAGGCTCTTGAGAACGGTGGAACCAAAATTTGCCCTATTTCTGGAGGCCATGTCTAATTTGTAGTGTGTAATAAAGGTATGAGGAGAGGCCCATGTGGCTGCTGCACAAATAGTATCTATTGGCAATCTAGCTTGAAAGGCTGTTGATGTAGCTAAAGCTCTGGTTGAATGGGCTCTTGGCTTAGAAGGTAATTCTTTACTTCTGAGTTGATAGATACAGGTAATCACAGAGGACAGCCATCTAGACAAGGTTACTTTGGATACTGGAAGGCCCTTTTTACCTTCCGCATAGGACAGAAAAAGCTGATCAGATTTCCTAGTTTGTTTAGTTCTGTCCAGATAGTAACGGAGCTGACGATGAATGTCCAGATAATGCAGTTTTTGCTCCACCCTGTTAGAATAATTAGGGAAGAGAACTGGAAGATCGATAGATTGATTTAAATTTGCCTGCAAAGCCACCTTGGGCAAAAAAGACGGGTTAGTTCTGAGAGCAACTATGTCTTTGTGGAAAACTAGATAAGGAGGACGAATGCAAAGAGCATGGAGTTCTGATACTCTCCTAGCAGAAGTTATGGCAACTAGGAAGAGAGTTTTCCAAGAGAGCAACTTTAAAGAACAGGAAGCCGCAGGTTCAAAGGGAGGAAGAATCAAGGATGTCAAAATCAAATTTAAATCCCACTGTGGTGGAGGGTCTTTGATTGGGGGCTTGAGTAAAAATATACCCTTAAGGAAGGATTTACAAAGCTTGTGGGACATGATGCTGGAGTCCGATAGGCCTATGTGAAAATTTGAAATGGCCGCTAACTGAACCTTTACTGTGGAGGATGAAGAGCCTGAATGAAAACTTTCAGCTAGGAAATCTAGAACTGATTGTATAGGAGCAGTGAAGGGATCTATATTCCTAGCCCTTGCCCAGAAGGAAAAACGCTTCCATTTACCAGTATAAATCCTTCTGGTGGAGGACTTAAGGGAAGCTACAATAATATCACGGACAGAATTGGAAATCAGGAGAAGCCTGGCTAGGGATGGAAGTGGAGCAACCAAGCTGTGAGGTTGAGAGATTGGAGGGATTGGTGCAGCTGCCCTGACTGGTGGGCCAAAAGATCTGGCACTGGGTCCAGATGCCAAGGCTGTTCCAAAAGGTAACAATGCAGGAACGGGAACCATATCTGTCGAGGCCAATAAGGGGCAATGAGGATCATCCTGGCTCTCAAGGCGGTAGCTTTCTGAATCAACTGAGTGATTAATGGAAAGGGGGGGAAAGCGTATAGAAGTCCCCGAGGCCAATCGTGGACTACAGCGTCTCTGGGGGGATGGCCTGGAAGGGGAAAGAGAGTGAAAAAGTCGAGGTACTTGCTGTTCTGAGTTGTTGCAAAAAGATCGCAGCAAGGAAGACCCCACTTCTGAAAAATCTCCTCCGTTACTGATTGCTTGAGAGACCACTTGTGTGGCATGAGAATAGCTCTGCTCAACCTGTCCGCTATGATGTTGGACTTCCCGGGGATATGCATTGCTATCAGAAACCACTGACAAGAGATCGCCCATTGCCAAAGTCTGAGTGCCTCTCGACACAGGGGATAGGACTTGGTTCTGCCCTGCTTGTTGATATACCACACTACGGACATATTGTCCATCTGAATTGCAATAGTCCCTAAGGGAAGAGAGTCTTGGAGGGCTTGCAACGCCAAAAGCACTGCTCTCATCTCCAGGACATTTATGTGCAGGTGGCATTCGAAAGGTTGCCATGTGCCCTGGACTGTCCTGCCCTGAAAATGCCCCCCCCCCACCTGATCAGGGAGGTGTCCGATGTGACCGTGGCGACCGAAGGAGAAGGAACGAATGGTCTTCCCTGAAGGACTTGAGGGAGACCATCCACCAAGACAGATGTTTCTTGCAAGATAGAGTTATTAAGATGTTGTGTGTCAAAGGAAGCTGTTGGAAGGACCACTGGGAGAAGAGCATCCACTGATGGAGCCGCATGTGAAAGCGAGCAAGGGGAAGTAGCGTGATGGCTGCCGCCATGAGACCTAACACTTTTAGAACAAACCTGGCCTGGATTCTTTTGCTCTGAAGGAGGATGTGAACGTGATTTTGAATATCTAAAACTCTTTGATCGGTTAATTTTGCTGAGAGCTGTACGGTGTCCAAGGTGGCACCTATGAAGGTAACAGACTGACAAGGCAGACTTTTCGAAATTTATGGAGATACCTAGCCCTTTGCAAGTTTGAATGGTGTAATCTCTGGCAAGAAGAAGCTGATGCCTGGTGGTGGCAGTAAAGAGCCAGTCGTCTAGATATGGAAACACCTGAAATCCTTGACGTCTCAGGTGAGCCGTAACCCTGCCATGCATTTGGTGAACACTCGGGGGGCTGTAGTGAGACCAAAGGGCAGGGCCCTGAACTGGTAGTGACTGGCCCCCAGCCGGAAGCGGAGAAAACTCCTGGAGCACCTGTGCATCTTGATGTGATAGTACGCATCCTGAAGGTCTACTGAGCACATCCAATTGTCCTGACCCAGAAAGGGTAGAATGGACTGTAGCATGACCATCCGGAACTTCGTTCTTTTTACAGACTTGTTTAGTCTGCTGAGATCCAATATTGGCCTCCAGTCCCCTGTCTTTTTTGGTACCAAAAAGAACTTTGAGTAGATTCCGGATCCTAGTTGGTCTGCTGGGACTGGCTGGATGGCTGTTTTTGTTAGCAGTTTTGATATTTGTAGTACTGCTTGTTCCCTTAGACTGGGTGGAACGTCTGGGAGGGGCCCTTTTGGCTGAGTTGGGGTGTGGATAAAGGGAATTTTGTAACCCTCGGATACAATCGACTGTACCCATTTGTCTTGTGTGAGAGAAAACCAGGCTTCTGGGTACAGCGATAACCTTCCCCCGACTGCCTCCGAAGGTGGACAGTCGGGCAGCTTCTCAGGGATGCTGGAAGGGTTTGTCAGAGAGAGACTCTCTGTTACCCTGATTCTGCGGACCTCCTCTGCCTCTAGGGCGGTGTCTGTTGTTGTTCCCCCCCTGCCTCTCGAGGGGAACTGACCTCTTGCTTCAGGCGTGACTCCCTGTGATTTGTGGAACCACATTTTTCCACCCTTTTGACCCTTAGGATATGGTCTAGACGGGGTTGAAAAACGGACTCCCACGGCAGAGAGAGTCTTGCCATCTTGTTCGCATCTGGTCAAAGTATCCTTCACTTGAGGTCCAAACAACGCCGAACCATCAAAGGGGGAGTTAGTGAAGGAAGCCTTGAAGGGATCTGCGAAGTTGCAAAGCCGCATCCAGGCATGACGCCTTAAAGCCACGCCTGTGCCTGCGGCTCTACTCGCTCCATCAGCTGCATAGGAAATAAGCCGCATAGAGGAGTTGACAATGGAATTTAGGGTTCCTATCTGGGAGTTGATTTTATCCTGAGACCCCACAGCTGTTGGATCCTGTAGGGCATCACCCATTTCTTTGAGAATGTCTCTTTGAAGGCGGGTGAAATGGCACAAGTAATTCAGCAACCGCATGACGAAGGTCGCTGAAGAGAACATCCGCTTGCCGTACCTATCCATAGTCCTAGATTCCTTATTAGGAGGATGGACAGGCACTGAGGGATCGGCCAGTTCCTTCTTAGTGGCTTCAGCCACCATCATGGCATCAACTGGGACAGCCTTAGTTAAAAATTGTTTATCTGACGGGGCTGCGATAAATTTGGAAGGCCTCCGTGGGGTGGGTTCCATCGTATCAGGGGCCGTCCACGCCTTCCGCGCCACCACTTCCATGAGGGGGTCAAAAGGCGGAGACACCCAGGAGGTGGAAGGGCGAGAACCAAATGCCTCCAGGTAAACCGACTCATCCTCAGAAGGATTGAGGGTAGACCAGTTCCCCCTCTGCTTGAGGATTTCAAGGATGTCAGAAAAGGAGACATCCTCAGAGGGGGACCGTGGGGACCCTTCCGACTCATCCAAGTTGGTATCAGATGTGATGGACTCAGGGGGGAGTCCACATGCTTCCTCTTACATGTCCTCTTTTGAGGGGGTTCACCTGACAGATCAGGGGAAACCTCGGAAGAGGAGGATATTCCCAATGGGTAAACCTGAGGCGTTGGATCTCTACGGTCGGGAATGAGAGCGTGGGTAGAGACCACAGCAGGCACTACAGTGGGAGGAGCTGATGGAGCTGACCGTGAAGCAGGCACTGGGGCCAGTACGCTCCTCATGGCCTCGAAGGCGCCCCTATCAGGCAGGACAGAAGGCTCACGCTCTGAAGAAATAGGAACCCCAGCCGGCACCGAGAGGGACGGCTCCGAAGCCGATGTCGGGGCCGAACTCACCAGCGTCGACGCTCCGAGAGGGAGAACGGGGTCGGACAAGGGTCCGATGCCACTCGCCTCCTTGGATCCGACGCGGAAGTCCAAGTGCCCAGATCCCTCCAAGGATGGGACCATGGAAGAGATCGGAGCAGACTACGGAGCCGAAGGGGGAAGTATCGGCTCAGACGTCTCGACAGTCGTGGCTCCAAGGAGCTCCGGCTCCGAACTCAGGGGCAGAGTCGGAGGAGGAATCGTAGATAGTATGGGTGTAGCCACTGTCTGTTGAGATGGGCTATGAAGCATTTGGGCCAGTGCCTGAGACTTTAGGAGTCTGCTAACCACCCTCTCGAGGTCATGGTCCGAAAGCCTGGAAGACCGAGAGGAATGGCTCCAATGGCTCCGCTCCGAGAGCAAAGGCGATCTCGGAGCCGAGTGAATGGACTCCAGGGACGGAGACCTAGATCTCTTGCGGGTGGAAGATGGCACCGAGACTAGTGGTGCCGATGGAGCCAAAGACACGTCGGCTCCGGCCGGAGCCGACTTTGAAGACAGACTCTTGGAGGCATCAGCTCCGGCCAGAGCCGATGCAGAAGACTGCGACATAGACGTATCGGCTCCAGTTGGAGCCGATCGTGACGCAGTAGGTGAGCCACCAGCAGAAGGCTTGGAGCACGGAGCCGACGGTTTGGATGGCTTCGAATGTTTCCCTGGCAAGGACTTAGCCGGGGAACCTTCGGGCTTTAATAAGCCCCTCAAAATTAACTTATTCCTGCACTCCTGCAGGACTCTTGGACTGAACGCATGACAAACAGAACAAGAGTCCTACAGGTGCAGGGGTCCCAAGCAATACACGCAAGAAGTGTGACCGTCCGTCAGCGACATTTTCTGACAGCATGAGTCACACTTCTTGAAGCCTGAGACTTTAATGTCTTTAGACATTAAGCTGTCAAGGGAAGAAAAATCTTCCTTGGAAAGTTAAAACACACACACACAGTAACACACGAACAAAATTAAGGTTAACAAAACCAGACACACACCTAACTGTCCCAAAAAAAGGGAACGGGAAAAAAACGGAAAGGGCCTAAGGCCTAACCTTAACAGGGGAGGGATATAACTTTTGGGATTAGGGATTAACAAAATGGGAACCCAACAGAAGTGGTATACTAAGGAGGTTAAGATGCTAGTCTATTTTTAAAATAAAGAGGAAAAATCCTAAGAAAAGAGTAGAAAAATTTGAAATTTTTCACTGACCTGTGGAGCCGGTAAAAAAAGCACCTCACTAGCGAAAGCGGCAAACGAGATCTGGGTAGTTAGCGCCTAGCATCATGGGATATAGGGTTGCCTCGAGCCGGTAAAACTAGCTCTCGAGCTTTAGTATAGGCCAAGTCGGAGCCGAGGATCGGCTCCGAACCCATCCAGCAAGAATGAAGGCGAGATTGACAACTTAACATCATAAGTTTGAAGTTGTCCTACTTCGATTGGGAAAAAAAAAAAAAAGAGAAACAACATACCTGAGGGTTGTAAGCAGGGGGACAAGCCCCTGCTTACCCCCCATGTGAGGGGCTGTGCCCCCTCACACCCCCCGCTCTATAAATATACCAACTCCGAGGTCATGCTACAGTGCAGTAAAGGAAATTTTCCCTTTACTGCACTGTAGCGCGACTTCAGAGTTAGTATATTTAAAGAGCGGGGGTGTGGGGGGGTGCAGCGGGGCTTTCCCCCTTGCATATCACCTTTTATTTTCTTTTACTTTTTTTTAATGTTTTTATACGTAGTCAAAGTTCCGTAACTTCGGACATATGTATTCGTACATATGGTAGTCGAAGTTACGGAACTTCGGCTATGTAATATAGACTATATATATATATATATATATATATATATATATATATATATATTTATATATCTAATATTTATTATCTATCTATCTATATATATATATATATATATATATATATATATATATATATATATATATATATATATATATATATATATATATATATATGTATTTCTTGTTAATAAGAAAAAGGGAGGAGAAAAATAAGTGAACACTACAGAAAAATGACCACAATAAATAAAAAAAGAAGTTATGACTTACCATAACATTCCATCTGTGTTGTCGATCTTCATCTATTCTTGACTTGTGGGTCTACGGTTCCGATTCTCGGAACTGATCCAGCCATTAAGTAGTTTGTATCAGCCAAAAAAATCTTTCTAGCTATAAGTCTACCCACATTGCCCCTCTCTGCATTACCTCAGATCGAGCTTGCAGGCTTACAGAAGAAAATACCCTAACTCAAGCCAGAAGCCATGTCCAAGGTGTAGTCTAACAAAAAAGCCTAGAACAGCATGTCGCTCCAGCAGAACTCTATAGGAGGGGGACGGTAAAGCGGGATGTCATAACTTCTTTATCTGATGCTGTCAATCTTCATCTATTCTTGATTTGTGGGACACAGTCCCCAGCTATCTTAGATCCTGGGTGGCCCTATGGAAGAGCATTCCTGAGCACAATAGAATCAAAGGAGGCTGTCCCCCTGGAGACCATATCCAACTTGTAATGAATAATTAAAGTATGTGGAGTAGCCCATGTTGCAGCTGCTCAAATTTCTGACATGGAAGCTTGAGAATGAAAAACAGCTGAAGTCGTTATAGATCTGGTAGAATGTGCCTTCACTGGCATAGGGAGTCTTAGATTCTTTTTTATGTAGATAAGGGAAATGCAATCTCTTAATCATATTGATAGAGTAACCTTAGAAACAGATTTGCCCAAGGTTGCACTCGCGAAAGACACAAAAAAGAAGTTATGTACTCACCATAACATTCCATGTTTGTTGTCCTTCATCTCTCCTTCCTTCTTGCTGGTTGGGTTGAGAGTCGATCCTCGGCTCCGACTCAGCCTTATACCATAGCCCGAGAGTTTTTTACTGGCTCGAGGCTAGCCACTATCCTAACATGCCTAGTGGTAGTTACCCAGATCTCATTTATGATAACCCACCAGACAAAATAGGTCCAAATTTTACTGAACTTACTTATGAGAAAGTCTTGCATATGAGTGTGTAATCATCAGCAAAGAAAAAGGAAGGAAAGACTAGGTCTAACCAACAAGCAAAAGGGAACTCAGCCAGTGTAGCCAAACAAAAGGGAAGAAAAAACTCCTCTCGACCTTCCAGGAGGGGAAGGAGGGTGGGACGCAAGAAGGAAGGCAAGATGAAGGACAACAAACATGGAACGTTATGGTGAGTACATAACTACTTTATGTTATGTTGTCCACATCTTGTCTCCATTCTTGCTGGTTGCGACTGCGTCCCCCAGCATCTGTATCTTGGGTGGCTCACTGGAAAAGACTCTTCAGGACCGTGGAACCAAAGGACACCCTGTTCCCGGAGGCCACATCTACTTTGTAATGAGAGATAAAGGTATGAGGATTAGCCCGTGCAGCTGCCGCACAGATTGAATCTAAGGGCAGCTTGGTTTGAAAAGCAATAGAAGTAGCCGAGGCCCTAGTTGAGTGTCCTTTAATTTTTCCTGGAAGTTCTTTGTTCCGCAAAGCATAGACATGGATGATAGTGTCTGAAAGCCACTTTGATAAAGTCACTTTAGTGACTGGACAACCTTTCTTGTTGTCTGCAAGGGATATAAACAATTGGTCAGATTTTCTGAAATCCTTAGTCCTGAGTAAATAAAAACGTAACTGTCTATGAATGTCCAGTTGATGGAGCTTATACTCTACCTTGTTGCCATAATTGGGGAAGAATACAGGAAGCTCTATGTATTGATTCAAATTGTGCTCTGGACACACCTTGGGTAAGAAGGAGGGGTTGGTTCTGATTGAAACTCTATCTTTGTGGAAAATCAAGTAAGGGGGACGAATAGATAAAACCTGTAACTCTGAAACCCTTCTAGCTGAAGTAATGATGGTTAAGAAAAATGTCTTCCATGTCAAAAATTTTAATGGACAAGAAGCAGCTGGCTCAAAGCGGAGGGGGGCAGGGGGATGAGAGTTTCTAAAACTTGATTTAAATCCCAGGCGGGGGAGAGGTTCTCTTATTGGAGGTCTTAAAAAGGTAGTACCTCTTAGGAATGCTTTACATAGCCTGTGGGACATGATGTTAGATCCCATTTCTCCTACATGAAAATTAGAAATAGCAGCTAGCTGAACTTGGATAGTAGTTGCCACTGTTCCTCGTTCAAAAGTTTTAGAAAGGAAATCCAGAATCATAGAAGTGGGGGTAGTAAAAGGATCAGTGTCGTTCTTTTTTCCCCAACAACAGAAACCCTTCCATTTACTAGCATAACGTTTTCTTGTAGTGGGTTTATGGGATGAAATCAAAATGTGTTGAACTGCCGGGGAAACATCTGGGAGCCTGGCTAAGACCGGAAGTGGAGAAACCAAGCCGTCAGCTTGAGAGTATGGACGGAAGGGTGGACAGCACCCGAATGATGCCTCAGGAGATCTGGAACTGGGTCGAGTATCCAAGCCTCCATTTGCAGATGAGACCAGAGAATCAAATCTGTCTAGGCCAGTAAGGAGCAATGAGGATTAACTTGCAACCCAATGACTGTGCTTTCTAAAGAACCTAGGGAATCAGGGGGAATGGCAGGAAGGCATAA
The DNA here is from genome assembly GCF_019279795.1 of Protopterus annectens. Lineage (NCBI taxonomy): Eukaryota > Metazoa > Chordata > Ceratodontiformes > Protopteridae > Protopterus > Protopterus annectens. The sequence goes on from NC_056740.1 coordinate 282,729,624, forward strand.
AGCAGTCCCAGGGGCCAATTGTGAACTACAGCGTCCCAGGGTGACTGTCTCTGTGGTGGGACTAGGGCAAAGTAGCTGCTGCATTTGTTGTTGAGGGGAGTGGCAAAAAGATTGCACCATGGCTGGCCCCATTTGCGAAAGATCAGCTCTGCAACTTCCTGTTTCAGGGACCACTCGTGAGGCATCAGAATAGCCCTGCTGAGCTTGTCCACTATCATGTTTCCCCGGAATGTGCGTTGCAACCAGAAAGCATTGGGAAGACATCGCCATTGTCAAACTCGTAGAGCCTCTCAGCACAGGGGATAAGACCTGGTTCCGCCCTGTTTGTTGATGTACCATACTACCGACATACTGTCTGTCTGAATTGCTATAGTTCCCATAGGTAGAGTGTCTTGAAGTGATTGCAATGCCAGAAGCACTGCTCTCATCTCTAGGACATTGATGTGCAAGTGGTACTCATGTTCTTGCTAAGTCACTTGAACAGTCTGTGCCAGATAATGCCCCCTCCCCAATCTGGGAAGCCTCCATGGTCACTGTGGCTACAGGTTGGGGGGTTAGAAACGATCTGCCCATTGATACCAGAGGGGAATGAAGCCACCATGCTAAATACTTCTTGCATGACTCCGTGATCCAAAACTGATGTGACACTGGTAAATCCTGGAATGATCATTGAGCCAACAGGAGCCACTGCAGAATTCCCATGTGGAAGCGTGCCATAGGGACTAAGGTAATTGCTGCAGCCATCGATCCCAAGACCTTGAGGACGAATCTTACCTGAATTCTCTTTCTTTTCATGAGGAATAAAACTTGACGTTGAATGGTTAACACTCTTTCGTGAGGCAGTTTTGCTATCATGGCCCTTGCATCTAAATCTGCCCCTATAAATGTAATATACTGACAAGGTGACAAGGCAGACTTTTCATAGTCTAGAGGGAGCAGAAATATATACTCTCACGGCAGAGAGAGTTTTGCCATCTCGTTCACACCTGGTAAGAGTCTCTTTTACCTGAGGTCCGAAAAGAGACAAGCCATCCAAGGGGGTGTTGGTAAAGGAGGACTTAAAGTGCTCAGCAAATTGACAAAGGCGCATCCAGGAGTGTCTACTCAAAGCAACTCCTGTGCCTGCTGCCCTACTCACTCCATCTGCTGCGTAAGAAATTAGCCGCATGGAGGAGTTAACTATAGATATCAAGATCGCAAGCTGTGAAACTGCCTTGCTCGCAGCTCCTTCAGCTGTAGGATCCTGTAAGGTATCTCCTAGTTCCTTTAGGATATTCCTTTGAAGGCATGTAAAGTGGGACAGATAATTCAGCGACCTGAGAGTAAAGGCCGCTGAAGCAAACATATGCTTCCCATACCTGTCCATCGTACATGACTTTGTTCGACAGATGGACAGGAGAAGAAGTCTGCTAATTCTTTCTTGGTGGCTGCCGCCACCACCATAGCATCAACAGGCACACCCTTAGATAGAAAGGACCTATCCTCTGGAGCAGTTATGAATTTATTGGGCCACCTCGGAACTGGTTCCATAGTCTCTGGGCAGCTCCACGCCTTCTGACTCACTAAGGCCAGCAGAAGGTCGAAAGGTGGAGACAGTCAAGAGGTGGAGGGTCAGGAACCAAATGCATCCAGGTACACAGACTTGTCCTCAGACGGGTCAAGGGATTTCCAGCCACTCCTCTGTCTAAGGATTTCCAGGATGTCTGAAAAAGAGACATCCTCAGAGGGGGGCCATGTGGGCCCTTCTGAGTCCTCCAAGTCTGTGTCTGAAGTGAGAGACTCGGAGGAGTCCAAATGCTTCCTCTTCCATTTTCTCTTCCGAGGGACCTCCTCTGAGGGGCTGCTCAGGGGAGGTTTCGGAAGAGGTGGGGTCACCCAATGGGCCATCCTGGAGCATGGGTTCCTACGCTTGGGGGGGGGGGGTCGGAGGCAGACTAAGGCACTGAAAGAGTAGGAGCCAATGGAGCCAAGGGTGGAGCGGTCTCAGAGGGCAGCACGCTCTCATCACCTTGAAGGCACCACGGTCCTGGCCCAAAAGAGTCCCCGGCTCCGAAAAGCCTGGAGATCTCCTCGACCAAGGGTGATGGCTCCAAGGCTGATGTAAGGCTGAGCTCACCTGCACCGAAGCCCCGAGAGGGGGAGCGGGGTCAGACAAGGGTCTGATGCCACTCCCCCCCTCGGAGCCGACAAGAGAACATCAGCCCCCAGATCACTCGATAGACTGAGACAATGAAGAGATCGGAGTGGTAGTCGGAACCGATACGACGGTGGTAATTGGAGCCGACGGTTCCACCACAATGAATTCTATGCACTCCGGCTTCGAACTCAAAGGAGTCGGAGGAGGAATCGATAACGGTATGGGTTGGACTGTCGCCGCCAATTCCCTGTGGGCTGAGCTCGATAATAATTTAGCTAATGCCTGTGTCTTAAAGAGCCTCTTCACCACCCTCTCTACATCATGATCTGAAAGTCTCCTGGACGATCGAGAGGAGTGAGAGGAGGACCGATGACTGCCTGCCATAGATTGCCACAGCGGGGACTGTGCAGCAGACTGCACCGGCTCCAGAGAGGGAGACCTGGTTCTCTTGTGAGTCCTGACTGGCTCCGAAACCACTAATGGAGCCGCCGGAGAAAGAGCTTTGTCGGAACTGACACTTGGATCCGACAAACTCACAGGTTTGTCCTTAGATTTAGATGGCTCTGAAGTCACAGCTGATGAAGACGATGGCTTAGGGGACTTTTCCTGATTTTTTCCTGGCTGAGAGCCCTCAGTAGCAACATCAACGGGGCTCTTTAATAAGCCTCGCAGAATCAACTTATTTTTTCTCTACTGCAGGACCCGAGAACTAAAAGCATGACATATAGAACATGAGTCCTGCAGGTGAACAGCCCCTAAGCAATAGACACAGCTCGTGTGCCCATCCATAAGGGACATCTTCTGGCAGCACGAGTCACACTTTTTAAAACCCGAAGGTTTTGACTCTTTAGGATCTTTGGACATGCTAGCAGTAACCACAACGGTACCTAAGAGAAACACCAAGAACAGCAACAACAACACTAAAATAAACCTTTTAACTTTTTTTTTTCTTTTTTTTAAACAGGAAAAATAGAAAGGAGGGAAGGGGAAGAGCCTCTAAGTTAAATGGCGACTCCCCCAACCCAGGAGTGCCTCTAAGTTACATGGCTGCTCCTATAAAGAAAGAGAAAGGGAAAAAAAGGGAGACAAAAGGCCCTTAAACTAAGGTGGGGCTGAAAGAAAGGGAACAGGGAACCCTCTAAGTCAAACAGGTTCAAGAGAACGAGTTAGGCCTAAGAGAAAATGATCACCACAACAACACAAAGGCAGCAGCGGAAAGGTCAGAAAAGTGCTAGCCTAAGATGAAACACACTCTAACACTAAACTAACACTAAACTAAGAGAAATTTGCTATCCGAAGCCAAAAATGTATCGGACAAACAGCAATAAGAAGAACATACTTAACCTGAGCCAGTAAGAGAAATCTCAACGCTGCAAGTGGCAAATGAGATCTGGGTAACTACCGCTAGGCATGTTGGGATAGGGACTAGCCTCAGGCCAGTAAAAAGCTCTCAAGCTATAAGGCCAAGTCAAAGCCAAGGATCGGCTCCAAACCCAACCAGCAAGAACGGAGGCGAGATGTGGACAACATAACATCAATTGTTCTGATTGTCTAAAATGCCCAGTTCTGTCCAGATAAAAACGTAATTGCCTGTGTATGTCCAGAAGATGCAAGCAGTATTCGCCTTTATTAGAAAAATTTAGGAAGAATACAGGCAAGTCTACAGATTGATTGATTGATATTGGTCTCTGAAATCACTTTAGGGAGAAAGGACAGGTTTGTTCTGAGTGACCTCTATCTTTATGGAAAACTAGATAAGTGTCTTTAGAACAAAGAGCCTGTAATTCGGAAACTTGTCTCGCCGAAGTGACAGCTATAAGAAGCAATGTTTTCAAAGAAAGAAATTTTAAGTCACAGGAAGCTGCTGGTTCAAATGGAGGTAATGTAAGAGACTACACTACAACAGTCAAGTCCATGGCAGTAGAGGATTCTTGAATGGGGGCTTTAGACGAATGGTGCCCTTAAGAAAAACCTTACAAAGCCTGTGGGAGGGTAAGGGCTGATCACCGAAACTGTTATGGAAATTTGAAATAGCTGCTAAAATAACCTTAACAGTGGAAGCAGAAGCTCCTTTACTGAAGGTGGTAGCTAGAAACTCTAAAACTTTTTCTAATGGAGCTGAAAAGGGGTCCAGACCATTATCAGAAGCCCAAATAGAAAATCTCTTCCACTTACTACAGTAGAGATTCCTGGTGGATGGTTTGTAGGATGTCTACAAAATTTGTCGTACAGGAGAAGGGATGCGCTATGCCTGGTGACTAATGGAATTGGAGAAACCAAGCAGTCAGTTTGAGGGTCTGTAGATTTGGATGCACTAGTCCCTGAGTATGGGACAGAAGATCTGGAACTGGGTCTAGAATCCACGGACGTCGAAGAAGATGAGGCCAAAAAAAGGAAAACCATATTTGTCAAGGCCAGTAAGGTACAATGAGGATTACTTTGCTTCTCAACCGAGCTGCTTTCTTAAGGAAAAGAGGGATCAGAGGGAAAGGTGGAAAGACATAAAGGTGACCCGGAGGTCAATCAAGGAGAAGAGTGTCTCTGGGGGACTCCCCCGAGGGAGAATTAGGGCAAAGTACCTTCTGCATTTGTTGTTCAGGGGTGAGGCAAACTGGTCACAGCAAGGCTGGCCCCAGCGAAGAAAAATCTTCTTCACCACTCTGGAGTTTATAGACCACTCGTGAGGCATGAGGATACACCTGCTCAGTTTGTCCACGATTGAACTCTCCAGGATGTGCATTGCTATCAGAAAGCAGTTGGAAGTTATGGGCCATTGCCACACTGGAAGGGCTTCTTGACACAGCAGGTAGGACTTGGTTCCACCCTGTTTGTTGAGGTACCTAACTACAGATATGTTGTCTGACTGAATAGCTATCATCCCTTGAGGTAAGGCAGAATGAAATGCTTGCAACACTAGAAGCACTGCCCTGTGCTCCAGAAAATTGATATGCAGATTGGCCTTGGTGGGGGATCAAGTGCCTTGGACTGTCTTCCCCCAGATAATGCCCCCCCACCCCATCTGGGAAGCATCCGTGGTCACTATGGCCTTGGGCTGAGGGAGGACAAAGGAACGGCTTAGAAGAATCTCCTTGTACTGCATCCACCAGGATAGGTCATTTTTGCATTGGCTGGAAAAACTAGGTGATTCATGGGGTGGGTTAGAATAGACCATTGGTTGACAAGCAGCCACTGAAGAAGTCTCATCTGAAAGCTTGCCAGTGGGACTGACGTGATTGCTGCTGCCAATGTTTGCAGAATTTGCTGAGCCAGTATTTTGCTTTAACAAAGAATAGGGTGAACCTGCAATTGTATTTTCTCCAACCCGTGGATGGGAAGGGATGCCACACAAGACAGAGTGTTGAGACGAGCTCCGATGAATTCCATATAATGAGAAGGGGTCAGCTGAGACTTCACGAAATTGACTGTGATACTCAACTGTTGAGATAACTCCAGAATGAAGTCCGTTGTTTGTAGAAGTAGATGCCTGGTAGAACTGGTGAGGAGCTAGTCATCTAGATAAGGAAACACCCGGAATCCATACAGCCTCAAATGTGCTGTGACTGCTGCCGTGCATTTGGTGAACACCCTGGCAGCACTCTGAACTGGTAACGAGTGGCTCCCAGCTGGAAGCGGAAAAACTTTCTTGAGCATTTGTCCATCTTTATGTGGTAATACACACCTTGAAAGTCGATAGAGCACATCCAATTGTTTTTCTGTAAGAATGAAGTATTGACTTGAACTGTGACCATCCGAAATTTTGACTGTTGGACAAATTTGTTTAGAATGCTGAGATCCAAAATTGGTCTCTAGTCCCCTGTTTTCTTTGGCACTAAAAAGAATCTGGAGTAAAATCCGGATCCTAATTGGTCTGGTAGGACTTCTTAGATGACTCTTTTTTTCTAGCAGCTTTTGTATTTCTAATGCAATAGGGCCCACTTTCAGGATCACTGATAGGGTTGACCAGAGAAGGACTCCCTGGAAATCTGATTCTGCGGACCACCCTGCCTCTAGGATGGCATCTTCTACTGTAACTCCCCCCTCTGGCCACAGGGGAGTCCATACCACATGTGTCCTGGAAAGGCTTCTGGGACTTCTTGAACCACATTTTGCCACTCCTTTGATTCCTGGAGTAGGATCGTTGAGGAGTGGAAAAATGTACGCACACAGCAGACAGAGTCTTTCCATCCTTTTCACACCTGGACATAGTTTCCTTAACTTTGGGCCCAAACAATGAGGATCTGTCAAAGGGAACATTGATGAAGGAAGACTTGAATGGCTCCACAAAACTTGCACAGGTGCATCCAAGCATGTCATTGAATAGCAATACCTGAACCTGCTGTCCTGATCAACCATTCGGCTGTATGTGCAATGAGCCTCATGGACGAGTTCGAAATAGGGTCTATATTATATGTACGAAGTTTCAAAACTTCACACCTCATATAAATGGAAGTTATGTACTTACCATAACGTTCCATGTGAGTTGTTTATCTCGCCTTTATTCTCACTGATGAGTTCGGAGCTGATCCTCGGCTCCGACACGGCCGATTGCAAGCTCAAGGTTTGTCAGTAGCTCAAGGCCAGTCCATTATCCCACAATGTATTGCTGGAATTACCTCAGATCTTGTTTGCTGCGAATAATAGTCTATACATATATATATACATATATACAACCTATACATACTCTCTTATATATATCTACGAAGAACAATTCCCAAGGGGAAAGAAGAAATATTGAATAACCAGGATGGCACTAGCCTCTAAGTCAACAGTCAGCCAGGAGGGAGGGACGTGAGAATAAAGGCGAGATAAACAACTCACATGGAACGTTATGGTAAGTACATAACTTCTATATGTGAAGTTGTGAAATCTCGCCGTTTATTCTCACTGATGGGTAGCATCCCTAGCACCCTCAACCCTGGGTGGCTCATGGGAGTATGTTCTTCAGTACCATAGAACCAAAGGAAGACCTGTTCCTAGAAGCCTTATCTACTTTGTAATGTGTGATAAAGGTATGAGGCTTAGATCAAGTAGCTGCAGCGCAAATATCATCAAGGGGCAATTTAGCTTGAAAAGCAGAAGAGGTAGAGACAGCTCTGGTAGAATGAGCTTTTGGTTTGTGCGTTAAAGGCATGTTTTCATTTTCATACACAAAGGATATGCAATCGGATAACCATTTAGATAAGGTTGGTTTAGCCACTGGATTGCCTTTTCTTGCTTCTGAATAGGATACAAAAAGTTGATCTGATTTCCTAATATCCTTAGTTCTGTCAAGATAAAATCTGAGCTGTCTGTGAACATCAAGTTTGTGCAGCATATATTCCAATTTGTTACAGTGGTTGGGAAAGAACACTGGTAGTTCAATGACCTGATTGATATTTGACTCAGAACAGACTTTAGGTAAAAATGAGGGGTTTATTCTGAGAGATACTCTATCAGCATGGAAGATCATGTAGGGTGGTCTGATGGATAATGCTTGAAGTTCTGACACTCTGCGGGCAGACGTAATGGCCACAAGAAAAATAGTTTTCCAAGATAAGAATTTTAAAGCACAAGAAAAAGCTGGTTCAAAGGGAGGAAGAATAAGTTGAGACAGCATAAGGTTTAAATTCCAGGGAGAAAAGGGAATTTTGAAAGGAGGTCTCATATGAAGAATGCCTTTAAGGAAGGTTTTGGATAATTTATGGCTCATAATATTTGAGGCATCAAGACCAAGGTGAAAATTTGACATAGCAGCTAACTGAATTCGAACTGAAGCAGCTGCTGCCCCTTCCTTAAAAATTTTTGTCAAAAATTCCAAAATGGAAGATAGCGGAGCTCGAAAAGGGTCAATGTTCTGCGCATTGACCCAAATTGAGAACCTTTTCCATTTACTGCCATATAGTTTCCTGGTAGATGGCTTGTGAGAAGACAAGAGAATCTGTCTTGTATCGTCTGAAATTGAATGAAGCCTGGCAATTAGGGGAAGTGGATTAGTCAAGCAGTCAGTTTCAGGGACTGCAGAGAAGGATGAAGGTCCCTTGACGGGTGCGTTAGAAGGTCCAGAACTGGGTCCAGGGTCCATGGATCCTCCAACAGATGATGGTGGAGAAACAGAAACCAAATCTGTTGAGGCCAGTAGGGGGCTATGAGTATAACCTTCCTTCCCAGTGATTTTGCTTTCTGTAAAAATCTGGGTATTAATGGGAAGAGTGGAAATGCATAAAGGAGACCTGTGGGCCAATCGTGTAACAGTACATCTCTCGGGGGATGACCCGGAGGTGGTATCAGGGCAATGTAGCTTCTGCATTTTGAATTGAAGTGGCTGGGAAAAAGGTCGCAAGGCTGGCCCCATTTGCGGAAAATCAACTCCGCAACCTGTTGTTTGAGAGACCACTCGTGAGGGAGTAATATTGCCCTGCTTGTCCGCTATGACGTTGGATTTCCCAGGGATGTGCGTTGCTAACAGAAAACGCTGGGATGACACAGCCCATTGCCAAACCCTGAGGGCTTCTTGACAAAGGGGGTAAGACTTGGTTCCGCCTTGCTTGTTCAAGTACCAGACTACTGACATGCTGTCAGTCTGATTTGCAATAGTCCCTAGAGGGAGAGAGTCCTGAAAGTACTACAACACTAGAAGTATTGCTCTCAGCTCTAGAGCACTGATGTGCAGATGTGATTCTTGATCTGTCCATGTGCCTTGGGCAGTCTTTCCCTGAAAATGCCCCCCCCCCACCCTATCAGGGAAGTGTCCGTGGTCACAGTGGCTACTGGGGGGGGGGAACAAAGGGTCTTCCTACTGTAACATGAAGAGACGTCAACCACCACCGAAGGTCTCTCCTGCAAGAATCCGTGATAAGAATCATGTGGTGCATTGGTAGTTTCTGGTAAGACCACTGAGCAAAGAGGAGCCATTGAAGGATTTGCATATGCATCCTTGCGAGTGGTATAGCCAGGATTGCTGCCGCCATCAAACCTAGTACTTTCAATACCTCTGCTGCTGTAGCTTTGTTCTTTGACACCAGTGAGCTGACGTTTTGGTGGAGAAGAGAGACTCTTTTGAAAGGGAGATGTAGAGTGATGGTTGAGGTATCTAACTCTGCTCCTATAAAAACGGTATGCTGATGGCGATAAGGCAGACTTTTCGAAGTTGATTGTAATGCCTAATTGATGGCAGTGTCAGAGTGTATTGTGTTGCCTGAGTCAATTGATGCCTGGTGGTAGCGGTGAGGAGCCAATCATCTAAGTATGGAAACACCTGGAATCCTAGACGCCTCAGGTGGGCTGTGACCACTGCCATACATTTGGTGAACACTCTGGGGGCTGAAGTGAGACCAAAGGGCAGGGCTCGAAACTGGTAATGAGTGGCTCCCAGCCTGAAGCACAGATGATCTCTGGCACGTCTGTCCATCTTTATGTGATAGTACGCGTCCTTGAGATCTATGGAGCACATCCAATCGCCTTTCCCTAAAATGGGAAGAATGGACTGAAGCGTGACCATTCGGAACTTCTCTTTCTTTACAAAGTTGTTGAGTCTGTTGAGGTCCAAGATAGGTCTCCAGTCCCCTGTTTTCTTTGGTACCATAAAGAATCTTGAGTAAGTTCCGAATCCGGCTTGGTCTGCTGGGACTGGTTGGATGACTCTTTTTTTCCTAGCAATCTGTAGACCTCTACGATTGCTTGTTCCCTGAGATTGGGTGGAACATCTGGGATTTTTTTGATAGGAATGGGTGGGGTAAAGAACGGTATGAAATATCCTCTGGAAATGATGCTTTGTACCCAAGTATCCGATGTTATGTTTAGCCAGGCTTCTGGGTACAAAGACAAGCAACAGTCGACTGCCTCCAGAGCCGAACAGTCGGGCCCCCTTTCAGGGGTGCTGGTAGGACTGACCGGAGAACTGACCCCTGTCACCCTGTTGCTGTGGACCCCCTCTGCCACGGGGGCGGCGTCTTCTGTTATAACCCCCTCCTCTGCCTCTAGAGGGGGTTTCAGCACGTGTGTCCTGAAAGGCTGCCTGAGTTTTTTGGAACCACATTCCCCCCCTCCCCCCCCCAGGGCCCTTGGGGTAGGGCCGAGTAGGAGTGGAAAAACGGACACCAACGGCAGATAAAGTCTTGCCTTCCTGCTCACACCTGGTTAAAGTTTCCTTTACTTTGGGCCCAAACAGTGATGAGCCATCGAATGGGGTATTAATAAAGGAAGACATGAAGGGTTTCGCAAAGGAACAGAGATGCATCCAGGCTTGTCTGCGAAGAGCAATGCCCAAACTAGCGGCTCTACTCGAACCATCAGCTGCATTGGATATGAGACGCATGGACGAGTTCACTATTGAGATTAGGGTAGTGAGCTGGGAGTTGACTTTGTCAGCCACTCCTGCAGCTACTGTACCCTGGAGAGTATTTCCTAGCTCTTTCAGGAGATCTCTCTGTAGTCTTGTAAAATGGGTCAAGTAGTTCAGTGATCGCAGAGAAAAAGTCGCTGAACTAAACATGCGCTTCCCATATCTATCCATAACCCTAGAATCTCTGTTAGGGGGATGGATAGAAGAGGATGTCTCAGATACTTCCTTTTTAGTGGCTGCAGCCACCACCATGGCATCCACAGGCACTCTTTTGTCAAAAATGGCTTATCTACTGGGGCAGATAGGAATTTGTTGGGTCTACCAGGGACAAGTTCCATGGCCTCCGGTGACTCCCACGCCTTACGAGAGATTAGTTCCATGAGCTCGTCGTAAGGCGGAGACACCCAAGAAGTGGAAGGTTGAGACACAAAAGCCTTCAAGAGCACAGACTCATCCTCAGTAGGGGTCTTGGACTGCCAGTCGCCCCTCTGACTAAGGATCTCTAATATCTCTGCAAAGGAGATATCCTCAGAGGGGGATCGAGGGGACCCTTCTGACTCATCTAAGTCCATGTCAGATGTCAAAGACTCCTGTGGGGAGTCTAAGTGCTTCCTCTTGCACAGTCTCTTCCTGGGCACCTCCTCAGTGGGAGGATCTGGGGAGGTCTCAGAAGAGCAGGGGACACCCTGTGGGAGTACTTGAGGCTCGGGGTCTCTACGCTTAGAGGGGTCGGTAGATGCAGAAGTAGACACAGGAACTTGAGGGGAAAGTCGCTGAACTAAACATGCGCTTCCCATATCTATCCATAACCCTAGAATCTCTGTTAGGGGGATGGATAGAAGAGGATGTCTCAGATACTTCCTTTTTAGTGGCTGCAGCCACCACCATGGCATCCACAGGCACTCTTTTGTCAAAAATGGCTTATCTACTGGGGCAGATAGGAATTTGTTGGGTCTACCAGGGACAAGTTCCATGGCCTCCGGTGACTCCCACGCCTTACGAGAGATTAGTTCCATGAGCTCGTCGTAAGGCGGAGACACCCAAGAAGTGGAAGGTTGAGACACAAAAGCCTTCAAGAGCACAGACTCATCCTCAGTAGGGGTCTTGGACTGCCAGTCGCCCCTCTGACTAAGGATCTCTAATATCTCTGCAAAGGAGATATCCTCAGAGGGGGATCGAGGGGACCCTTCTGACTCATCTAAGTCCGTGTCAGATGTCAAAGACTCCTGTGGGGAGTCTAAGTGCTTCCTCTTGCACAGTCTCTTCCTGGGCACCTCCTCAGTGGGAGGATCTGGGGAGGTCTCAGAAGAGCAGGGGACACCCTGTGGGGGTACTTGAGGCTCGGGGTCTCTACGCTTAGAGGGGTCGGTAGATGCAGAAGTAGACACAGGAACTTGAGGGGAGAGGGAAAGCTGAACCGATGCTGACGTTGTCTTTGGAGACAAAACTCTCCTCATAGCATCGAAGGCAGCATGGCTCCGATGAGGAGGAGTGGACGGACCCGAGAGCACCGACCGATCCTCCCACACCGAAACCCTGGGCTCCGAGCCTGAGGTAGGAGCCGAGCTCATCTGAGCCGGTGCCGACTCTCCTCCCCAGACCCGATGGGAGAGCATCGGCTCCGAGAGCTCTCGGTCAGCGCCAAGGACATCCGAGTAGATAAAGCCGATAACCCCGGTGTGAGTATCGGCTCCAAGGGTTCGACCACCATCAATTCAACTTCCTTCAGCTCCAAGAGTCCAGTATGGCTCAGAGGAGGAGTAGACAAGTCCGGTTCCATGATCTTCGGCACCTACGAGCTGGTCGGGGCCGACAACAATTTGGCAAGTCCTGGTGCCTGTAAAAGTTTCTGCACTAGCCGATCCATGTCCAAATCTGAAAGGCTGACTGAGGACTTAGCTGAGTGCACTGAAGGTGCTGACTGGATCAGAGGTGAAGAAGGAACTTCAGAGACCGGCTCCAATACTGAGAGCTGGCTCCAAATCAAAGGTACACTCGGTTCCGATGACTGTGGAACCGATGACCCTCCTTCTGAAACTTTAGCCTTTTTGGAGACCTTATCTGATGACTTGGATTTTGAGGATTTGGAGAACTTACTAGCACCGTCATGGCAACTCAAAACTTCTGAAAAAGACTGCTGTAGCAATCCCCTGTCTATAAGTTTCCTCCTTCTCTCCAAGAGGACTCTTGAAGAGAAGGAGTGACAAATGCTACATGTGTCTTGGGGGTGCTTGGCCCCCAGGCAGTAGACACATTGAATGTGTCCATCAGTGATGGAAATTTTCTGCCACAATCTGGGCATTTTTTGAATCCCGATTTGGGATGGGATCTCTCCTTATCATCTGACATACTGAAGAGAAAAACAGTAAATTAGATTCACAAACAACTAAGCCCAAACCAGGCACTATCCACAAAAGTATTTTATATAAATATATATATATATATATATATATATATATATATATATATATATATATATATCTATAAATATAATACAAATATGGGGCATAGTAGGAAAAGGGGCTAAAGGCCCACACAAACTAAGAAGCCAAAAAGACCCTAATTTTTAAAGTATTTAAACTATCTAAATACAATAGAACTAACACACAACAGATATACATATATAACAAAAAGAAACCTTTTTAAAGACTTGCTGTTAATTTGTTTCTAAAATGGTCCGAGCTAGCTGGATCACCAAGATCTCTCTTGCCGCGGCAAACTAGATCTGAGGTAATTCCAGCAGTGCATTGTGGGATAAGGGGCTGGTCTCGAGCTACTGGCAAACCTTGAGCTTGCTATCGGCTGTGTCGGAGCCGAGGATCGGCTCCGATCCCATCAGTGAGAATAAACGGCGAGATTTAACAACTTCACATTCGAACTTACATGAGCAAAGTTTTAAAACTGCGAACATGTAATAAAAAAAAAAAAAAAAGAAAAGAAACTTACCTGAATGCTGTGAGCAGGGGGCAAGCCCCTCTGCACCCCACACCCCCGTTACTTAAATATACCAACTCCAAGATCGCACTTCAGTGAAGTGAGATCGCCATAGGGAATATTTCCCTTTACTTCACTGTAGTGCGAGCTTGATCACAGCGTTCAGGTAAGTTTGTTTTTTTTTTTGTTTTTTTTTTATTACATGTTCAAAGTTTTAAAACTTAGCTCATATAAGTTTGATTATATGAGGTTCGAAGTTTTGAAACATTGAACATATAATAAACACCCTTCGAAATAGACTCCATGCTAGCTAAGTGGGAGGTCACCTTCTCTTGAACCCACTCAGCTACTGCTCTCAACAGGGAATCTGGAAGCTCTTTGACCATATACCTCTGAAGTCTAGTAAAGTGTGTCAAAAGATTCAAGGACCTAATGGAAAAGGTCGATGATGCATAGACCCGATTCCCAAATATGTCCATTGCCCTGGATTTTCGGCTGGGAGATGAAAAGTAGAACTTTCCTCGGCTAGTGCATTCTTGGTAGCCGCTGCTACCACCATGGCATCAATTACTAAGCCTTCTGCCCAATGTGGATGGTCCTCAGGGGCGGAAAGTATTTTGTCAGGTCTCTGGGGGACAGGTTCTACAGAATCAGGAGCCTTTCAAGCCCGCTGAGCAATCAATTTAATTAGGTCATCAGCGGGTGGGGTCACCCAGGAAGTAGACATGCGAGCACCAAACTCCTGCAAGTACACGGATTCCTCAGAGGAAGGGTCTTTGGGCTTCCAATCACACCTCTATTTTAGGATTATAAGAATGTCTCCGAAGGAAACATCTTCCAGGGGTGACTGTGGGGAACCCTCCCCCTCATTGAAATCCATGTCCTCTGTGACGGATTTTTCGGGAGAATCAAGGTATTTCCTCTTATACAATCTCTTCCAAGGTGGCTCTTCAGTGGGAGCATCTGAAGAGGACTCGGAAGATGGTATACCTTTAGAAGGTAAATCTTGTGACCTTGGAGCTCACTTTCCAGGGGTAGAGGTTGGTGGTAGAACCGATAAACCTAGGGGTCAGAGAGTGAGACTCTGGTAACACAGGAGCCACCTGAGAGGAAGCGTTGGCCAAGCCTCTTTCCATGATTTGAAAGGCAGGACTCCTTAAGATGGCTGGGAGCCTGGAACCAAGACAGTCAAACTCAGGACCAGGGTCACAACCCCGCCCCAAGAGACCCACCTGACAAACCGGAATCGAGGATGTGTCCCCTGTCAGTGCAGCAGAAAAAGGCAAGGCCGGCTCAACAGAAAGAAAACTGGAGCCAACTCGAACCCCTCAGGCCTGACAGCAAAAACATGGTCCCAGGGACCCATCGATCCCGAAGGCACGGAAGGTGTCAGAGCTGTACCCAGCATTGAAGACACAAAGGTTATCGGTGCAGAAGCAACTGGAACCTGTGAAGCTGGAGTCGAGAGCTCTAAAGCCTGTGAAGAGCTTAGGGGAGGACAGTAAGAAGGGGCCGTGGAAGAGAAATCCTCTGCACCAGAAGGGAGAGGGGGCTGAGAAGATGAGGGAAAACCCCTGGCTGTCAGGATCTGATCCACCAACCTTACTATATCAACCTCTGAGAGACTTCTGGTGGAGCTAACGGATAAGTCAGAAGGAGACATGGGTCTTTCTAGAAAGGGGCTAGGGAGTTGTCCAAGACAGGAATCAATGGAGGAGGAGTAAGTGGTCCTGGGCTGAGTAGAAATGTCAGTCTTCGGTACCAAGGGTAGGACAGAAGGTCTGGAACTCTGCGGAGTTGTGGGAGATATCGGCACCAACACAGCAGCTGTGACATTCAGTGCTAGTGTGGAAATGTAGCAAAAGTGGGAGCTGTAGGAGTCATAGTTTGAGTTCTTGTCATGGTCAGTGTCAATGGCATTGGTAAGGGTAATGGTGCCAAAGATTCAGTCCATTCCAAAAGCTTCAGAACCTTAGATTTTGGTTCCAAAGATGAACCTGGAGGTGCATGCTTGTGCTTTTTAATGGCCGGTGCAGAAGGAGATGCCAGCACCAAATGGGAAGGTTTGGAACCAGAGGCCGGAGGAGACTGGGGATTTAAGAAGCTCTTTGAGATAAGCTTATTTCTATGTTCTACCAGGGCTGTAGTACTGAAACCATGGCAGATTGTGCAGTCAGTACTTAAGTGGGGTGCCCCCAAACAATATACACAACAATCATGGTCGTCTGAGTTTGGTATTTTCCTGCCACACTCTTTATATTGTTTAAATCCAGGAATGGAGATTTTAGATTTTTCTGACATCTCCCTAAATTAAAAATGCAGGCGAGTCAGAAGAAAGGAAAGAGGAGAAAAAAAAAAAAAACAACAAGCAGTCACACCACAAAAGAAAACACTACCAGCAATGGTAGGAAAGATTACCTAATGGTAAAGTAGAGGGGGAAAGGACACTACCAACGATGGTAGTGGAGATTACCAACAGTAAATGGAAATGTAGCACGCGCACTCACACTAAGGGTAGACCAAAGAAAGCAAAGGGTTCTAAGGAGTTTAGAGATTAATAACAATTATAGAAAAAAAGGACAAAAAATGCAAAGTTTTACTTGGCTCCAAGAGAAGAGTCGGCTGACAGGTCTTGCTACAAGAGCGGCAAACGAGATCTGAGGTAATGTAGAGAGGGGCACTGTAGGTAGATGTGTAGCTGGAGAGAGTTTTTGGCTGACATGAGCTATTTAATGGCCAGATCGGTTCCAAGGATCGGAACCATAGACCCACAAGTCAAGAATAGATGAAGACTGACAACATCAGATAAGTACTTATTTATCTCACAAGCTACTCGAGCTACAGGTGACCATGTCCAAATGCTGAATCAGTAAATGTAATCTGGGGTACTTCTACAGAAGAGAGGATTATGGGTAATGGGAGGAGCTCGAGCTGCTGAGCCAGTCCAGAGAAGTGTCCAAAGTCAGATCTGAGGTAAGACCCGAGACCCATCAGTTGAGAGATGGATGAAAAAGATAACATCAGATCTAAATTTACTAAGAAATATTTTAATTTTTTCACAAAACAAAACTGAAACCTAAGGTCATCTCCTCATGCCTAGCACGTAGCAGACCAGTGAAGATTTGAAAAGTCTTAACACCCACTGCATTATGAGACAGACGAAGGTGTTTAGCTACCTGGGAAAGTTTCACCTGCTGAGAGGTCCAAACACGTGTGACATTAGTTCTGTTGTTATAGCGTATGGGTTTCCTATGAGAATTGTCATTCTCTCTCTACATCTCTTCTTAAGAAATATATTTATTACCATTCACTAGTTATTAATGGCCCTCCTCCAAGACTGACATATATTGGAATCTTGTAGTCACTTATTGTAGAATGCCAGTGCTAGTGAAGATGTCTGGAAGTTGGAAAAAGAATAAAACCAGATGGAAAAATTAGTTAACTATAAACTGCACAAAGTCCTTATTTTCAGAGTATATTACAGTCACATAGTAGCATAAACAATGGTGGTTTAGAAATACAGCCATCTTTGATCCATTCAGGTTGATACACATAATAGGAGACAGGCATCACCTTTAAGATAACACAAATACATTGCAAAAAAGAGACACACTGCCATCGTGATCTGTACCAAGTAAATACATTCCCAATTAATTGCAAATTAATGATTATATGTTCTGATTATCACACTTCCAAACATAGAAGCATCATAATAAAATAATTATTGAGAAAAAATTATTTGAAAAATTCCCATTTTTCACATGAAACCATATGCATTTGGTTAGGAATGTTTCAAACACACTGAGGCTGTCTGAAGTCTCCTAACCTAAGCTAATTAAAGTATCGTGCAATAATAAATTAGAACACATTTGATTTTTATTTACCTTTCCTCTTTTTCTTTGGCTTTTCTCTTATTATTTTCAAACTGTTCCAAAAGTCCACTGGGTCGTACACCACAAAATGGAAGTGTATTTTCTCTTACACTGTTGCTGAACAGATGTGGCTTTGTCTGGTATTTTAAAAAAACCTTTGGTTCATTCAGCTACAAAAAAGAAAAATATAAAATAACATTAATTGCATTCATTTATTCTACTGAAATTGGCTGTTTTTGTGGCTACTATATCTGGCTTTTAAATCCCTTTCCTCCATACTTCTAAGCCTAGCAGAATATACATTGCTCTTACAGGAGAACTTAACAAAGACTGCCTTATGGAACAACAATAACCAATCCCAAAATTAAGTTATGACACAACTGGGATTTAACTGGTAGTCATCCAAGTTCTCCTCATCTGCCTGTCCTTACCTCCTGAAGATCTCAGAGCTATGTATGACATTTCACTGCCAAAACACACTCTCTCTCTGTCTCTCTCACTAATGAATTCATGATAATTGACTTAAAATTATCACCTTCAAATAGACATTACGTTTCTATCCTTATCTCCTTTCTTCTCAGTTTGGGTCTATCTTGCCTCTAACAGTTTTAGGTAACTATATAATTTCCTTTCTCTCATCTCCAGATTAAATAACTATTGCCTAATCAACTTTTACTCACTTTGTAGAACATGTTTCTCGTCTATATCTCATCCATTTGCTACCAAATTTCACTCTCACAATATTTCCAAGCAAGGTCACAAAAGTGGCTTTAATGATGTCAGGATGATGATGATGACTTACAGAAACATAACTTGACAGCAGATAAAGACTAGCTGGTAAGCTGCAAATCCTACTGAACCTACAGTTTGCTCTTCCTCCCCTTGGAATACCTTTCTTACCTCAATTTTATGCATTTTTGAATTCCAGCAGCACTGCGACACTCTTACATTTGCAATGAGTCATTCATCACTCCTTCTATGAAAAAAGATCTATACATCTACCTTGAGCTTTATATGTTATATCTTCAAACTGTGTCCTCTTTATTTTCATATATTGCTTTCTTTGGAACAGGCCACCCATTAGACCTCAATGTTAAATTTCTCGTCTCTCTTTAGCATAGCTGCTGGTGCAGAACATTTACTGCTTTAATTGTCCTCACCTGACCCGGTTCTTCCCTGCCCACATTCAGTGACAAAGGCAAAATCTCCAAAACTGCATACAGTATTCCAAATTGGTCTTACCAAAGACCAGTAAGGAGATAAATTATGTTCTTGGTCTTCATACATACTGCCTCTTATACCGAACTGATTTGTTTTCACTTGTGTCCTCATTTCCTTACTGTTTGTTTTCTAGCTGTACCTGTGTGTGTGTGTGTGTGTGTGTGTGTGTGTGTGTGTGTGTGTGTGTGTATATATATATATATATATATATATATATATATATTTTTACAAAATACGCTAGGGATTGCAAATCTAAAAAGAAGTTATCCTCAACTGATGGGTTCAGATCCGAGACTTCGGATCTCCTACTAGGCCGCTGTAAAAGCTCATGGCAACTTGAAACGCTCTAGCTTCTCTCTTCCCCATAAAGCACCACCCCACTGCCTCATATCTTGTTTGCAAACTATAAAAGAAAGACATACTCTTATAACTTTATATACCAGATAGAGAGAGAGGGAGACAGAAAGACAATGCCACATCTGGAGCTTGTAATGTTTGTAAGATATAACAAATTTGTTAGATCCACTCGCTCTTCCAAAACAAACCTAAAAAGGGTTGGGGGCTGGTGGATTGGGAGTTGAAGAGGAATGAAAATGGACAACACAGATGGAACGTTATGGCGAATACATAACTTTTTTATCTGATGTTGTCAATTTTCATTCCATCCTCATCTGATAGAACAGAGTCCCCAGCTACCTATAACCCTGGGTAGACTCAAGGAAGGATATTTCTGAGTACCAGTGAGCTGAAAGATGCCCTACTTCTGAACAGAAGATTCAACTTATAATGAGAGATAAAGATGTGAGGGGAAGCCCAAGTTTCTGCTGAACAAATGTCATCCACGGAAGTTCTTGAGTGGAAACAGGTGGTAACTATGGCTTTGGCTGAATGAGTGCATACTTTGTTTGGCAAAGTCATACCCGATTTGTTGTAAATAAAGGAGATACAGTCTATTTAGCTAAAGTGACTTTAGATACAGGTAAACCCAACTTCAAATCAGCAAAGGATATAAACAATTAATCAGTCATTCTGATATATTTTGTTCTGTGTGGATAAAAATGTAATTGTCTATGCACATCTAGCAAATGCAACAAGTATTCTACTTCGGGAAGAAGACTAGGAGATTGATGCATTGATTAATGTTGGTGTGTGATACTAACTTTGGCAAAAAGGATGCAATGGTTCATAAGGAGACTCTGTCCTTATGGAAAATGAGATAATGAGAAGTTATGTACCTACCAGAACGTTCCATGTTAGTTGTCTTCTCTCGCCTTCTTTCTTGCTGGATGGGTTCGGAGCTGATCCTCGGCTCCAACTCGGCCACTTACTAAAGCTCGAGAGCTAATTTTACCGGCTTGAGGCAACCCTATATCCCATGATGCAAGGCGATGACTACCCAGATCTCGTTTGGTAGCTAAGGAAAATATGCAATATATTCCTCCAACTGGAGAGGAGGAGGAAGAGGTAATAATAATAATAATAATAATAATAATAATCCCCCGAAAAAGATCAACCTGATCTAGTGACACTAGAAAGCTGAATAGTTAGAAAAATTGGATCAAGACTCTTAAAGGAAGAGGAACAATCTTCTTGGTCTGACCAGTCTAGGGGGATGGTGGGCGGGACGCAAGAAAGAAGGCGAGAGAAGACAACTAACATGGAACGTTATGGTAGGTACATAACTTCTCAATGTTAAGTTGTCAATCTCACCTTCATTCTTGCTGGATGGGACCGCGTCCCTAGCACCTCTATCCTGGGTGGCTCAATGGAACAGACTCTTGAGAACGGTGGAACCAAATTTCGCTCTGTCTCTGGAGGCCAAGTCTAATTTGTAATGTGAAACAAAGGTATGAGGAGAGGCCCATGTGGCTGCTGCACAAATAGTGTCTATTGGAAGTCTAGCCTGAAAAGCTGTAGATGTAGCTAGAGCTCTGGTAGAATGGGCTTTTGGCCTAGAAATCAACTATTTACCTCTGAGCTGATAAATGCAAGTAATCACAGAAGATAGCCATCTAGATAGAGTTACCTTGGATACTGGAAGGCCTTTCCTGTTCTCTGCATAGGATAAAAACAGTTGATCAGATTTCCTAAAATGTTTGGTTCTGTCCAGATAATATCTGAGTTGGCGGTAAACATCGAGATAATGTAGTTTTTGTTCCGCTCTGTTAGAATAATTTGGGAAAAAAACTGAAAGATCAATAGATTGATTTAAGTTCATCTGCGATGCCACTTTGGGTAAGAAAGACGGATTAGTCCTTAGAGAAACTCTGTCTTTGTGGAAGATTAAGTAGGGAGGACGAATGCAGAGGGCATGAAGCTCAGATACTCTCCTGGCAGAAGTAATGGCGACTAGAAAGAGTGTCTTCCAAGACAGAAATTTCAATGAACAAGTAGCCACAGGTTCGAAAGGGGGAAGAATCAAGGATGTTAAAATTAAATTTAGATCCCACTGTGGTGGGGGGTCTCTAATCGGAGGTTTAAGTAAAAATATACCTCTAAGGAATGCCTTGCAAAGTTTATGTGACATGATGTTGTGGTCCAACAAGCCGATATGAAAATTTGAAATGGCTGCCAGCTGAACTTTTACTGTGGAGGAAGAAGATCCTGAATGAAAAATATCGGCTAGGAAATCCAAGACCGAATGAATCAAAGCAGTAAAGGGATCTATATTCCTAGCTTTTGCCCAGAAGGAGAAACATTGCCATTTACTAGTGTAAATCCTTCTGGTGGAAGATTTAAGGGAAGCTACTATGATATCCTGGACGGGATTAGAAATCATAGGAAGTGAGGTTGAGAGAAGGTATGGATTGGTGCTGCTGCCCCGACTCGTGGGTCAGAAGATCTGGAACCGGGTCCAGATGCCATGGCTGTACCAAAAGATAACGATGTAGGAACGGAAACCATATCTGTCGAGGCCAATAAGGGGCAATGAGAATCATCTTGGCTCTCAAGGCGGTTGCTTTCTGAATTACTTGTGGTATCAGAGGGAAAGGAGGAAAGGCATAAAGAAGTCCCCGGGGCCAATCTTGGATTAGAGCATCTCTGGGGGGATGGCCTGGAAGGGGGAAGAGAGAGAAGAAGTCGGGGCATTTGCTGTTTTGAGGGGTAGCAAAAAGATTGCAGCAAGGAAGGCCCCACCTCTGAAAAATCTCTTCCGTCACAGATTGTTTGAGAGACCACTTGTGAGGCATGAGAATAGCTCTGCTCAACCTGTCCGCTATGATGTTGGATTTCCCGGGGATATGCGTTGCTATCAGAAACCGCTGAGAAGAGATTGCCCACTGCCAAAGTCTGAGTGCCTCTCGACACAGTGGATAGGACTTGGTTCCGCCCTGCTTGTTGATATACCACACTACGGACATATTGTCCGTTTGGACTGCAATAGTTCCCAGGGGAAGAGAGTCGTGGAGGGCTTGCAACGTTAAAAGCACTGCTCTCATCTCCAGGACATTTATGTGCAGATGGCATTCGAAAGGTTGCCAAGTACCATGGACCATCCTGCCCTGATAATGCCCCCCCCACCCGATCAGGATGGCGTCCGATGTAACCGTGGCGACCGGGGCGGGAGGAACAAAGGGTCTGCCCTGATGGACTTGAAGGGACAATATCCACCAGGTCAGATGCCTTTTGCAAATTGGAGTTATTATGATCCTGTGACGCATGGGAAGTTGTTGAAAGGACCATTGGGCGAACAGCATCCATTGTAGGAGACGCATGTAAAAGCGGGCAAGGGGAAGAAGTGTTATGGTGGCCGCCATAAGACCCAATACTTTCAGAGCAAATCTGGCCTGAATTTTGTTGCTGTGAAGAATCACATGGATGTGGTTTTGACTATCCAAGATCCTTTGGTCTGTTAACTTTGCTGAAAGTTGTACGGTGTCCAATTTGGCGCCTATAAAGGTAATAGATTGACAGGGCGACAAGGCAGATTTTTCAAAATTTATAGAAATCCCTAGCCCTCTGCAAATGTGAATGGTGTAATCTCTGGCTTGGAGAAGTTGATGCCTGGTGGTGGCAGTGAGGAGCCAGTCGTCTAGATATGGAAACACCTGGAATCCTTGATGTCTCAGGTGAGCCGTAACCGCTGCCATACATTTGGTGAACACTCTGAGGGCTGTAGTGAGTCCAAATGGCAGGGCTCTGAATTGGAAGTGACTGGCCCCCAGCCGAAAGCGGAGAAACCTTCTGGAGCGCCTGTGAATTTTTATGTGATAGTACGCATCCTGAAGGTCCACCGAGCACATCCAATTGTCCTTGACCAGAAAGGGTAGAATGGACTGAAGCGTGACCATCCGGAATCTTGTTTTCTTTACAAACTTGTTTAGTTTGCTGAGATCTAATATTGGTCTCCAGTCCCCTGTCTTTTTTGGTACTAAAAAGAACCTTGAGTAGATTCCGGATCCTATTTGGTCTGCTGGGACTGGCTGGATGACTCTTTTTGCTAGCAGTTTTGATATCTCTGGTACTGCTAGTTCCCTTAGACCGGGTGGAACATCTGGAAGGGTTCCCTTTTGCTGAACTGGGGTTTGAATAAAGGGAATTTTGTAACCCTCGGATATAATCGACTGTACCCATTTGTCTTGAGAAAGGGAAAGCCAGGCTTTTGGGTACAGCGATGATCTTCCCCCGACTGCCTCCGAAGGTGGACAATCGGGCAACATCTCAGGGATGCTGGAAGGGTTTGTCAGAGAGAGGTTCCCTGCTACCCTGATTCTGCGGACCCCCTCTGCCTCTAGGGTGGCGTCTGTTGTTGTTACCCCCTCTGCCTCTGGGGGTAAACTGACCTCGTGCGTCAGGCGTGACTCCTTGAGATTTGCGGAACCACATTTTCCCTCCCTTCTGACCTTTTGGGTAAGGTCTTGAAGGGGTAGAGAAACGGACTCCTACGACAGAAAGAGTCTTGCCATCTTGTTCGCATCTAGTCAAGGTGTCTTTCACTTGAGGTCCGAACGAGGTTGAACCATCAAAAGGAGAGTTTGTGAAGGACGCCTTGAAGGGGTCTGCAAAATTACAAAGCCGCATCCAGGATTGACGCCTTAAAGCCACGCCTGTGCCTGCGGCCCTACTCGCTCCATCGGCTGCATATGAAATGAGCTGCATGGAGGAGTTAACAATAGAGTTTAGGATTCCTAGCTGTGAGTTAATTTTATCCTGGGACCCAGCAGCTGACGGATCCTGTAAAACTTCTCCCAACTCTTTAAGAACATCTCTTTGAAGGCGGGTGAAGTGACACAAGTAGTTCAGCGACCGCATGGCAAAGGTCGTTGAAGAAAAAATCCGCTTGCCGTACCTATCCATAGTCCTGGAATCCTTGTTAGGAGGATGGACAGGTACTGAAGGATCAGCTAGTTCCTTCTTGGTGGCTGCAGCCACCACCATGGCATCAACCGGGACACCTTTTGTCAAATATTGCCTATCAGGTGGGGCCGTGATAAATTTAGAAGGCCTCCGAGGAATGGGTTTCACTGAATCCGGGGCCATCCACGCCTTCCGAGCCACCACGTCCATAAGAGGGTCGAAAGGCGGAGACACCCAGGAGGTGGAGGGTCGAGACCCGAATGCCTCCAGGTATACCGACTCATCCTCGGAAGGATTAAGGGAAGGCCAGTTCCCCCTCTGCTTAAGGAGTTCAAGGATGTCTGAGAAAGAGACATCCTCAGAGGGGGACCTTGGGGATCCCTCCGACTCATCCAAGTCAGTATCGGATGTAATAGACTCGGGGGAGTCTAGATGTTTCCTCTTACATGTCCTCTTACGCAGAGGTTCACCTGACGGGTCAGGAAAAGCCCCGGAAGAGAAAGATATTCCCAGTGGGGAAACCTGAGGCATTGGATCTCTGGGTCCGGGAGCAAGAGAGTGGGAAGAGATGTCAGCAGGCACTGTAGTGGGAGGAGCTGATGGAACTGACCGTTGACTACACCCTGGGGCTAGTACACTCCTCATCACCTCGAAGGCTCCCCCGTCAGAGAGGCCAGAAGGCTCCCGCTCCGAAGAGATAGGAACTCCAGGCTGCACCGACAGGGACGGCTCCGAGGCTGATGTCGGGGCTGAGCTCACCAGCGCCAAAGCTCCGAGAGGGAGAACGGGGTCGGACAAGGGTCCGATGCCACTCGCCCCCTCGGAGCCGACGAGAGAGACCAGACGCCCAGATCCCTCCAATGAAGGCCTCAGGGAGGAAATCGGAGCAGAGGACGACGGAGCCAAACGGGGTGGTATCGGCTCCGAAGTCACAACAGTCACGGCTCCAAGGAGCTCCGGCTCTGAGCTCTGTAAGAGAGTCGAAGGAGGAATATTAGGTGGATGTGTAATAGCTACCATCTGTTCAGACGGGCTATGGAGCATTTGGGCCAATGCCTGAGACTTTAATAGTCTACTCACCACTCTCTCAAGGTCGTGGTCGGACAGCCTGGACGACCGAGAAGACCGGCTCCGATGGCTCCGCTCCGAGAGCAGGGGTGATCTCGGAGCCGAATGTATCGACTCCAACGAAGGGGATCTTGATCTCTTTTTTGAGATAGGTGGAGCCGAAGGAGCCAAGGATACGTCGGCTCCAGCCGGAGCCGACGCTGAGTGCCCAGATTTAGCAGCATCAGCGCCGGATGGGGCCGATACTGTAGCTTGTGACATAAAAGGATCGGCTCCGGCCGGAGCCGATCTCGTCACAGAAGGCGAAGCAGCAGCTGATGGCTTAGGGCTTGGAGCCGAAGGCTTAACTGGTTTCGAGGGCTTCCCCGGAGCCGACTTAGTCGGGGAGTTCTCAGGCTTTAATAAGCCCCTTAGTATTAATTTATTTCTGCGCTCCTGCAGGACTCTTGGGCTGAAGGCATGGCAGACAGCACAAGAGTCCTGCAGGTGCAGAGGTCCCAGGCAGTAAACACAAGAAGTGTGACCATCTGTCAGAGACATCTTCTGACAGCACGAGTCACATTTCTTGAAGCCTGAGACTTTTGTGTCCTTCGACATAACTGTGTCAAGGAAACACTAAGTGACAAAAAACACAGACACACACACACAATAAACACCCAATCCAATAATAAAAAATTTTAAACAGGGATACAAACACACTCAAACGCCACACAGAATACCTGACAAAAAATTAGGAAAGGGGGAGGCTTAAGGCCTAACTTAGGGGAAGGGATAAATAACTGGAAAAATAGGGAACACTAACAGGAATAGGGTTAAACTAATCGTTAAGAGTTTACACAACAACAGTAGTGACTAAAACTAAAGGGGAGAGACTAAAAGTCAGAAATTTGAAAAACTTACCAGGAGCCGGTAAAAAAAGCACCTCGCAAGCGAAAGCGGCAAACGAGATCTGGGTAGTCATCGCCTTGCATCATGGGATATAGGGTTGCCTCGAGCCGGTAAAATTAGCTCTCGAGCTTTAGTAAGTGGCCGAGTCGGAGCCGAGGATCGGCTCCGAAACCATCCAGCAAGAATGAAGGCGAGATTGACAACTTAACATGGAGGTTTCACTGACAATGCTTGAATTTCCGAAATTCATCTAGCAGAAGTGATGACAACTACGAATAAGGTCTTTCAAGACAGAAATTTAAGGTCATGGGCAGACTCAAATGGTGGAAGAATCAAGGATTGCAGTACCAGATTCAGATCCCATGGTGGTATGGGACTTTAAAAGGAGGTTTGAGAAGAATTATGCCACATAAGAAGGCTTTACGTGGCTTGTGAGAGGCTAGTGAACAGCCATCAAAACCAATATAAAAATTAGAAATTGCTGTCAATTGGACTTTGACTGTTGAAAAACTGGCCCCTTGACCAAATAGTAGCATCAAGAACTCCAACACATGATAGACTGGGGGCAGAAAAAGGGTCTACACATTCTTGAACAGCCCAGTGTACAAATCCTTTCCACTTACTAGCACAAAGTTTCCTAGCGGAATGCTTAAGAGAAGAAGACAAGATGTGACGAACAGGGGAAGACAGTATCGACTGCCTTGCCATTACTGGAATTGGAGAAACCAAGCTGCCAGCTTAAGGTTCAGGAGGTCTAGATGTGACATGCCTGGCGGATGATGCAGGAGATCTGGAGCTGGGTCCAGAATCCAGGGTTGGTGAATTAAATGAGACCACAGGAAGGGAAACCAAATCTGCGAGGCCAAAATGGAATAATGAGAATGACCTTGGTCTTCAACCTGGCAGCTCTTTGAAGGAACTTTGAAATTAGGGGAATTGGGGGATACACGTAAAGGAAGTTGGGGGGGCAATCATGGAGAAGAGCATCTCTCGCTGACTCACCCCATGGGGGGATTAGGGCAAAGTAGCTGCTGCACTTGTTGTTTAGGGGAGATGAAAAGAGATCGCAGCAAGGCTGGCCCCACTTGTGGAAACTTAGTTCTGCAACTTTCTGGTTGAGGGAACATTCGTGAGATAACAAAATGCACCTGCTCAGCTTGTCTTCTTGCAGTCTGGACTTCCCCAGAATATGCATTGCTAAGAGAAAGTGGTTGGAAGATATTGCTCATTGCCACACCCTTAGTACTTTCTGACAAAGGGGATACGATCTGGTTCCTCCTTGTTTGCTGATGTACCAAAACACTGGCATTCTGTCATTTTGTATTGCAATCATTCCTGATGGGAAGGCATCCTGAAAGGCTTGCAATGCTAAAAGCACTGCTCTCAACTCCAGTATGTTGATATGCAAATTGGCCTCTACGGAGGACCACATAACTTGGACTGCCAATGCCCCCCCCCCCACACCCTAGCTGGAAAGTGTCTGTTATCATTGGCTTTGGGCTAAAAGGGAACAAATGGACAGCCCTGTAGCAGCTGTTCCAACTGGATCCACCACATCAGACTTTTCTTGCATGAGTTGGTGATTTGCACTGGAGTGGACAAGGGTAGCTGAAGTATCGACCACTGAGATGCCAACATCCACTGAAGAATCCTCATGTGAAACCTGGCTAGCGGAAAAAGAAGTTATATCTTACCATAATGTTCCATCTGAGTTGTTGATCTTCTTCCAGTCATCACTGATGGGTTCGGTTCTGAGCCCACGGAACCGAGTTGGCCTAATACCAAGCTCGCGTACACCAAAAACTCTCGAGCTAAGCTGCTACCCACAATGCCCTTCTCCCAGTTACCTCAGATCGAGTTTGCATGCAACATATAGAAGAAAACAGAAAACAGAAAAACAGAGGCCATTTCTGAGCAGAAACCCTGAAATACCACAAGGACCCAGAAGATCCACCAGGAGCCTTTGGTGGGGGAAGGTGGGAGGGTGTGATGACTGGAAGAAGATCAACAACTCAGATGGAATGTTATGGTAAGACATAACTTCTTTATCTGAAGTTGTTAATCTTCTTCCTATTCATCACTGATGGGACAGAATCCCAAGCTACTTGGAGAACCTGGGTGGCCCTTATGGAAGAACATTCCTGAGAACCATTGAGCCAAAGGCCGCTCTTCCCCTGGAGACCAAATACAATTTGTAATGCTTGATGAAGGTATGCAGTTTAGCCCAAATGGCTGCTGCACAAATGTCATCCATGGAAGCCCTGGAGTGAAAGGCAACTGAAGCTGTGATGGCCCTAGTTGAATGAGCTTTGATTTGAACAGGTTTAGATTCATTCACAAGGGAAAATGAAATAGTAATGCAATCTCTGAGCCATTTTGATAAAGTAACTTCTGATACAGCACATCCCATTCTAGGACCAGAAAAGGAAATGAAAAGTTGGTCCAACTTGTGGAAGGACTTAGTCCTGTCCAGGTAGAAGCGTACTTGTCTATGAACGTCCAATTAATGTAGGCAGTATTCTCCCTTGTTGGAATAATTTGGAAAAAACACATGGAGCTCAATGGACTGGTTAACAGAGACGTCAGACACCACTTTGGGGAGAAAGGATGGGTTAGCATGAAGGGACACTCTGTCCTTGTGGAAGATTAGATACGGGCTCTTGATGCATAAGGCTTGTAATTCAGATATCCATCTGGCTGATATGACCGCTACCAAAAACAACGATTTCCATGACAGGAATTTAGGATCACATGTCGCAACAGGCTCAAAGGGGGGTAGAGAGAGAGAGAGACTGTAGAACCAGGGAGAGATTCCATGTCTCCACAGGTTGCCTGATAGGAGGTCTGCTATGGAAAATTCTCTTGAGAAAGGTCTTACAAAGGTGATGGAGATAAGAGGAACTCCATCCGAGGCGTTATGGAAATTGGAAATAGCTGCTATATGGAAACGAATAGTAGAAGCTGATGCCCCATTGTCAAACAACTCAGAGAGATACTGTATTATAGCAGCTGTAGGAGTTGAAAAAGGGTCTAGCATCTGATTATTAGACCAGATAGTGAATCTTTTCCATTTGTTTCTGTATAGTTTTCTGGTGAATGATTTATGGGAGGCCAGAGTAATATCTCAGACAGATGAGGAGAGGGTTTCCTACCTGGCGACTAACGGAAGTGGAGAAACCAAGCTGTCAGTTTGAAAGTGGATAGATTTGAGGGAGTCAACCTTTGTGGGTGAGATATTAGGACCTGACAAGTGTCCAGGATCCAAGGAGGTTGTAACAGGTGAGGCCAGAGGAAGGGAAACCACACCTGTTGAGGCCAGATGGGGGTAATGAAGATTACTTTGCATCTCAACCGGAAAGCTTTCCTTAGAAATAGGGGTATCAGTGGTATCGGAGGATAAGCATAGAGGAGACCCACAGACCAATCATGAGTCAAAGCATCTCTCGGTGACTCCCCGTCTGGGAGAAAGAGGGCAAAGTAGCTGCTGCATTTTTTGTTTGAAGGGGAAGCGAAAAGATTGTAGCAAGGCTGGTCCCAACGGCTGAAGATTTCTGCTGTCACGTTCGGGTTGAGAGACCACTCATGTGGATGGAGGATGTATCTGCTCAGCCTGTCCGCAATCACGTTGGAGCTCTCCGCGATATGTGTTGCAATTAAAAAGTGCTTGGAAGCTATTGCCCAATGCCAATTTCACATGGCCTCGCAACATAGGGGGTAGGATTTCATCCCTCCATGCTTGTTTATGTACCAGACGACAGACATATTGTCCGACTGGATTGCAATAGTTTCTGATGGAAGGAGCAGATGAAGTGCCTGCAATGCTAACAGCACCGCTCTTAACTCCAGGACATTGATATGCAAGTTGACCTCTAAGCTGGACCACACACCTTGGACTGTCTTTCCCTGGAAGTGCCCCCCCCCCCATCAGGGAGGCATCCATGGTCACCGTGGCATTGGGTTGGGGGGTCTGGAAGGAGCGGCACCAAAGATTTTCTTCTGTTCTCATCCAGCAGAGGAGATCTTGTTTGCAGGAATTGGTGATGAGGATCTGTGAGTTCAGAGGATGGAGATTCCATATCCACTGGGACAAAAGGAGCCACTGTAGTAGTCTCATATGCAATCTTGCTAGGGGGACAATTGGGATGGCTGCCACCATAGATCCCAGAACCTGTAGAACTTCCCTTGCGGACACCTTCCTTTGACAGAGTATCATTTGTACTTGTAACCTTAATCGCTGAAGTCTGTGAGAAGGAAGACAGACTTGGCTTGTTTGAGTACTGAATACTGCTCCTATAAATTCCAATTGTTGGGTGGGATGAAGGTTGGATTTTTCCTAATGTATAGTGATGCCTAGGAACTCCGCCAGTGCTAGGGTGTAGCAGAGGGCCACGACCAGTAGGCACTTGGTGGGGGCGGAGAGGAGCCAATCATCTAGATATGGAAACACCTGGAATCCCTGAAGTCTCAGATGAGCTGTCACCACTGCTAGGCATTTCGTGAATACTCTGGGGGCCGTCGAGAGACCGAAAGGCAGGGCTCTGAATTGGTAATGATTGGCTCCCAGCCGGAAGTGAAGGAGAGTCCTGGAGCGCTTGTCCATTTTGATGTGGTAATACACATCCCGGAGATCTATCGATCACATCCACACACCCTCCCGAAGAAATGGGAGAATGGATTGTATCGTGACCATGCAGAATTTGGTCTGAACTACTGATTTGTTTAGTTGGCTGAGATCCAAAATGGGTCTCCAGTCCCCGGTCTTTTTTGGCACCAAAAAGAATCTTGAGTAAAAACCGGATCCGCAGTGGTCTGGGGGGACTTGTTGGATGACTCATTTTAGACACAGCTTTCTTCTTTCTGAAGCTGCCTCTTCCCTTTGACTGGGTGGAACATTGGGAAGGCATTTTGGAGGTCTAGGATAAGAGATTAGAGGGATGTAATAACCTCTGGAAATTATTCTCTGCACCCATTGATCGTTTGTAATAGAGTGCCAGGCAGCTTGGTGCAGAGAAAAACGAGCCCCGACTGCTTCCAGAGGAAAGCAATCAGGCAGAGCTTCAGGAGTGCTAATAAGGTCGTCCAGAGAAAGAATCCCTGGTGTCCTGATTTTGGGGACCCTCTCTGCCCCGAAAGGGACATCTTCCATTATTGGAACCCCCTCTGCCTCTGGGGGAGTCCTCACCACGTGCACTACAGAAAGGGCCTTGAGATTTTTTTGTGCCATATCTTTCCACTCCTCTGGTTCCTGGGGAAAGAGGGCCAAGGTTTGGAAAAACGTAGGCTAATGGCAGAGAAGGTTTTTCTACCCTGCTCGCACATGGCTAATGTGTCCTTCATTTTATAACCAAACAGAGCAGACAGTTCGATAGGGGCATTGAAGAAGGAAGACTTGAAGGAGTCCGCGAGGTCAGAAATGCGCATCCAAGCGTGGCATCTTATAACTACACCTGCACCCGCAACTCTAGCCACCCCTTCGGTTGAGTGGGACAGCAACCTCATGGACGAGTTGGAGATCGACTCTAGGGTAGCAAGCTGAGAAGCAACTTTATCATGTGCCCTGTCTGAAATTTGTCCCGCGAGGGTTCCAGAGAGATCAGAGATGAGATCTCTTTGGAGCCTCGTAAAATGTGCCAAGTAATTCAGAGACCTGACAGCAAAGGTTGCTGAAACAAAAAAGTCGCTTCCCTAATCTGTCCATCACCCGGGACTCTCTGTTGGGCGGATGGACAGCAGAACTTTCCTCTGCAAGGTCCTTTTTTGTGGCAGCCGCCACCACCATAGCATCTACTGGTAAGCCTCTAGACCAATGGGGCTGTTCCTCTGGCGGGGAGAGTATCTTGTCTGTTCTCTGGGGAATGGCCTCAATGGTATCAGGGTTCTTCCACGCCCTCTGCACGATGAGCTTGACTAACTCATCGGTGGGGGGTCACCCAAGAAGTAGAGGGCCGACAGCGGAAGGCCTGCAGGAATACGGATTCCACAGAGGAAGGGTTGGAGGGCTTCCAGTCATCCCTCTGTCTCAAAATTTCCAGGATGTCTCCAAAGGAGACATCATCAGGGGGTGACTGTGAGGACCCTTCCCCATCATTGTAGTCCGTATCTTCAGTGAGGGACTCCTCCGGGGAGTCAATGTGTTTCCTCTTACACGTCTGTTTCCAAGGTGTATCTTCAGTGGGAGCATCTGAAGACTCAGATAGGAGGTTACCCTGTACAGGGGTCTCCTGAGGCTTGCGCTCTCGGTGTCCTGGGGGGTAGCCTGTGATAGCTGCAGCTCAGAAGGATCGGGGGGAAGGTCCAACGTAGGAGGAGCGCTTCCCAAAGCAAGCACCCTCTCCATCACCCGGAAGGCAGGCCCACCTGAAGAAGAATGGGAGCCAAGAACCAAGGAAGACAATCTCGGAACCAGGGTCACACCCCACTCTGCGCGGCCTGCTCCTGGGGACAGAGCCTCAAGCAAAACTGTGACAGGAGTCGCCCTCGGATCTAAAGACGGAACCAGTGAAACAACTGGAACCGTATCTGGAGCCGGGGGTTCCAGCCCCTAAGCATGAGATTGAGGAATGGGTGGATCCGAAGGAACCGAAACCCAAAGGGGACTCAGAGCCTAAGAGAAGGTCACTGAAGACAGGAGTCCTCCCGCAGACGTCAGAGCTATGGGCCTCAGAACCGAAGGGTCCAAGGAAGGAGAATACGTTGGAGTCGCAAAGGCAATGGACACAAAACCTGGAGTGGGATGGGTTTTAGGAAAATTTGTAATTCCTCTAGCTGTCAGCAGCTGATCAAACAGACACACCGCATCCAATTCAGATAGACTCCTGGTGGACCTTACCAACACTCCTGAGGGGGAGTCGGGTCGGTCCATAAAGGGGCTTAAGGCTTATCCTGAAAACGGATCCAAAGACGGGAAGTACTGGGTACATGGTGTAGTAAAATTTGGCACCAATGACTCCAGTTTCAAGACAGGCAACAGGGGGACAATCAGTGCCGAAAAAGGGCTCGGAGCCGAAGGATTAGCTGCAGTGGAAGTCATTATCTGCTCCGAAAAAGTCGTCGGTACTGATCTCAGAACAGAGATGGGAGATGGTGCGGTTCCGAGAGTGGAGCTGATGTTGAAGTCATCGCAATGTCTGTAGAGACCACTGGAGCAGAACTCAGAGCCGAGGTGGTCGGGACTTAGGAGGCAATCCTGTGCTCCGTGGAAGACTTATGGACTTTGTGCTTATGAGGCTTGCCCTTATCACCGGCCGGTGAAGAAGGGTCAGAATGAGGACATTTTTTGTCCTTATATGGAGGGGTTGAGACCTCCAATACAGAAAGAGCCTCAGAAGAAGGAGAAGGAAGCAGGCCTTTCAAAATAAGTTTATTCCTTCTTTCATTCAGCATCAGCTGACTGAAACTGACACAAATCTGACAGGGAGATTTCACAGTTAAGTGTGGAACCCCCAGACAATATACACATTCCTCATGCAGGTCGCTATTCGGGAGTTTACCACTGCAGGAAGTGCAATGCTTAAACCCCAAAGTCCCTTTCTTTTCAGACATACTCAGAAAAAAACAATTCAACAATCCAAAAAGGGATAGAGAAGGAAAGAAGAGAAAATACCAACAATGGTATTAAGAATTCCATAAGGGTAAAGAAGGGCATTACCAACAATGGTAAAGGGAAGATACCCGTGGGTAGAGCTGTTAAGATTAGTAGGTATAGAAGAGCTTTTGAGAGATACAAGCTTATAACATACTGAAAATCTTGAAAAAAATGCAACACTTAGCTGGAGAGCTTGGTGAAACGCTGCTATATGGCTGCACGGCAAATGAGATCTGAGGTAACTGGGAGAAGGGCATTGTGGGTAGCAGCTTAGCTCAAGAGTTTTTGGTGTACATGAGCTTGGTATTAGACTGACTCAGTTCCGAGGGCTCGGAACCGAGCCCATCAGTGATGAATAGGAAGATTAACAACTTCAGATCAAGGGTTATCGCTGCCACCATTGATTCTAGAGCTTGCAGAACTAGGCGAGCTGAGATTGTGGTATTGCTAAGTATTTGGTTGACTTGTGACCTTAAAATCTGAACTCTGGAAAGGGGAAGGGAGGCTATTGTTGACTTTGCGTCGAGTAGTACTCCTATGAATTCTAGAATTTGAGTTGACTCTAGATTTGACTTCTCGAAATTTTTGGTTATTCCTAACATTGTACAAGTGTGGATGACTTCTTCTCCTGCCATGTGGAGTTGATGCCTGCTTGGAGCTGTAATGAGCCAGTCGCCTAAGTATGGAAACACTCAGAATCCTTGCAGTCTCAAGTGAGTTGCTACCACTGCCATACATTTGGTTAACACTCTGGGGGCTGTGTTGGGACCAAAAGGCAGTGTTCTGAACTGATAATGACAGACTCCTAGCTGGAAGAATAAGAATCTCCTGGATCGCCTGTTTATTTTTATATGGTATTACCCACCCTGGAGATCTACTGAGCACATCCAGTCATCCTTTTCCAAAAACATAAGAATGGACTGAACTGTGACCATCTGGAACATTGTCTTTCAAACAAATCTGTTCAGGCTGCTGACATCCAGAATTGGTCTCCAGTCCCCTGTTTTCTCTGGCACTAAAAAGGATCTTGAGTAAGTTCTGGATCCTTTCTGGTCTGGGGGGACCTCTTGGATGATTCTTTTGTTTAGCAGCGTTTGTATTTGAATGGCTGCTTGATCACAATGACTGGGTGGAACATCTAAGATTTTCCTGTAATCTGGAGTTAGAAGAGAAAATGGAAGTATATATCCTCTTAATACAATCCTCTGCATCAAAGTATCTTTTGTTATCCGTAGGCCAGGCTGTCTGGTAGAGGGACGAATGACCCCCAATTGCCTCCAGAGGGGGACAATCAGGCTTCCATTCAGGAGCTCTGGAAGAGTTTGCCAAAGAATGGCTCCCTGGACCCTGATGTTGCGGGCCTCCTCTGCCACGAGGGCAGCGTCTACCATTTGAATTTCCCCCTCTGCCTCTGGAGGAAGACCCTCCACGTGTGTCCAGGAAAGATCCTTGTGATTTCTTGACCCATGTCTTTCCACCACCTCGATGATTCCTCGAAAAGGATCTTTGGGGTTGGAAAAACACATGCCTATGGCAGAAAAGGCCTTTCCAACCATCTCACACCTGGACAACATATCTTTCACTTTGCAGCCAAAAAGAGAGGTGCCTTCAAAAGGAGCACTGATGAAAGTAGACTTAAAAAGCTCCGCAAAGTCACACAAGTGCATCCAGGTGTGTCTCCTAATGGCTACTCCTGCACCCACTGCCCTTGAGGTTCCTTCTACCACATTGGAAATAAGCTTCATGGATGAATTCGATATAGATTGTAGGGTCAACAGCTTTAATATGACGGAATCCTTCATTTCTTCAGACACGGTTGCTGCGAGGCTATCTGAGAGTCCCTTAATCAGATCTCTCTGTAGTCTGGTGAAATGTGCCAAATAGTTCAGAGACCTCAAGGCAAAGGTCCCTGAAGCATAGACATGCTTCCCAAACCTGTCCATTGACCATGGCTCCTTGCTGAGGGGATGAACAGAGGAACTTTTGTCAGCTAGTTCCTTTCTGGTGGCTGCCATTATGACCATGGCATCAACAGGGGGGGCCTTTGGACCAAAACTGCTTGTCTTCCAGAGAGGTCATAATTTTATCAGGCATCCTAAGAATGGGCTCAGTGATGTCAGGCTCCTTCCATGCCCCCTGCGAGACCAATTTGAGGAACTCGTCAGCAGACAGAATCACCCAAGAAGTAGATGGGCCATTACCAAATGCCTCCAGCACCCTAGACTCTTCTGAAAAAGGGTTGCTGGGCTTCTAGCCACCTCGCTGTTTCAGGATTTCAAGGATGTCTCCGAACAAAACATCCACAAAAGGTGACAGTGGGCACCCTTTGCCCTCCTCAAAATCTGTGTCTTTGGTGACAGATTCCAGAAAATTAAGATGCTTTCTCTTGCATGTCCTCTTCTGAGGGGCCTCCTCAGTAGGATAATCTGGAGACATATAAGAAGAGGTGGAAATACGCAGCTGGGTGTCCTGGGGTTTTGGTACCAGCAGTCCCTGTGGGAGGGTTAGCTGAGACTCTTGACACAGAGATGGGAGCGATGTAGATGCAGGACCCAATGGGGATAGGACTCGTCTGGGTCATGGTAGCTGACAGGGCTCTCTCCAAAGTCCTAAAGGCTGACCTTCCCAGAGAGGGAATGGAACCCGGATCTGACAGGAGGGCTTTCTGATCCTTGGTCCTTCCCTGCTCTGAGGAAAATTGCCCCAAGGCAGAAGTTGGAGCCAAACTAACACTTGCTGAAGCTCCCAGGTGTAGAGATGGCTTTGAAGCCCTTGACGTTGACTAAAACACCTTGGATCCAACAGGGTAGAATTGGCTCTGACAGCTCTCCAGATCTGAAAGCACGAAGGAGCTCAGAGCAAGCTTCAGATCTGAGGATACAATGATCTTTGGATCTGAAGAAGACTTGCATGGACATCTCAGATTCAAGGGCTCCAAAACCACAAAAGGAGTCAGAGGACAGTTAGAGGTGGTTGTCTGGCTGTATAGAATTCCTGACCAAAAGGGGTAGGAGCCAAAGCAACAACTGGGTGACTCTGCGCAGAGAGGATCTGTCTAACTACCCTCTCCACATCTTCCACAGTGATGTTTCTAGAAGAGCGAGAGGACTGTTTGGCAGGCAAATCTGGTCTATAAAGGAATGGAGAAGGTACTCTCGATGGGACCGGGTCCACAGATGGGGAGTACTTTGTACTAGGTAGTACATCCTGTAGTTTTGGCGGATCTGACGTCTTCAGATCTGATGAATCTCTTCTTTTTGGAGACCGGATCTGAAGAAACAGTCCCATGTGACGACAGAATTTTCATCCTTCTTTGATATGAGGGGGTCAGATCCGAGAGCCTAATTTTCTTTTTCTTAGACGGATCTGAGGAAACTGTAGGATCCGAAGAAGGTCTTTTTGAGGTTTTCTCCGAGGTCTTTGAACAAACAGAAGAAGAGCTCGAAGAGGAGGGTAGCAACTTTTTATAGGTTTCTCCAGCTATGGCATCACCAAAAGAAGAAGGTAAAAGTCCCTTTAAAATCAATTTGTCTTTGTGTTCCACTAACACTCGGGGTTATGTTCGTCTTTGTGTTCCACTAACACTCGGGGTTATGTTCAACACACATTACATATTGCACAGCTCTCTTGCAGGTGGATAGGGCCAAGGCAATAAACACAGAGAGTATGTGAGTCAGAGAGGGAGATCTTCTGACTGCACTTCCAACACTTTTTAAAACCCATAGAAGCTTTTTCTTTTTCAGCCATCGTTCACTGGAAAATAAAAACAACTAGCTACAACTAACTACTTCAAGCATAAGATTTACAGAGAATATAGATACTAAAATATTTTTTAAAATAGGAAGAGAAGAAAAAAAGAGAGAGAGAGTGAACTACCTACAAAGGCAGTAAAGAACTATGATAAAACATAGAAGGGGAAGGGAGAGAAAAAAAGGGAGAAAGAGATACTAACAACAGTATCCAAGAGTATGCTAGTACAAGAACAGGAAAAAGATTAATGAGGAATATCACTTTAAATACAGAAAAAACAAGTAGTTATCTAGCCACGTCTTTCACCTAACAGCAGCAAATGAGATTTGAAGTAATGGGGGATGGTGCATTTTGGGTAAGGGAGAAGCTTAAGAGTTTCAAGCTGCCACGAGCTTTTACAGTGGCCATGACATCTAGGATCTGAACCCATCAATCAAGGATGGAATGAAAACTGACAACATCAGATTAGACACTTTTGAAGGATTTTAAAAACATCAGCTATCTGTACTTATAACATATAATCTATAGGATTTTAAAAGCTCTAAAACTTCATTAATGAGGCTTATTCAGTTTAAGATCCTTCTGCCACCTATTATATTCCAGCTTCTCAGAAGAGCCATTACATTACTTGTGAATCACAAATACATTGAAAAAGAAGGAAGTAACAGACATTTGCTCTCACCATATCGGATAATCCTTGAAAGAGCCCCCTCTTGTAGTGGATAACAACTAGAAACTTCTAGACTGTCATTCTGTCTCCACAGTTCTTTCAACTGTAGTTTCCTCACTGCCAGAGCATGCCATGAATCTGCGTACTTGATCAGGATAAAAGCTGAACAACTTACAAGTGGAGTTCCCCAGGGCTCAGTCCTAGGACCCCTCCTGTTCGGCATATACTTCTCAGAGGTACAGACAAGAACAGGAGGACTATGGCTGACCAAGTTCGCAGACGACTGCAAACTAGGGGCTATAATTGACTCTCCGGCTGACACAGACATCCGCCAAAAGGGTCTCACTGAGACGGATACCTGGTGTCAAAATCATGGCCTCGGGGATCCAAAATGGCTGCCATCCTATAAAAAGAAGTTATGTCCTTACCATAACGTTCCATGTGGAGTGTTCATCTCGCCTTGGTTATTACACATGGGTTCGGAGCCGATCCTCGGCTCCGTGCCGGCCGACTGCAAGCTCTGCATCGAGAAGAAGCTCGAGGACATCTAATACCCACAATCCCCCTCTGCCTTTACCTCAGATCTAGTTTGCAAGCAAACCAGACATAAAGCACGCACACATGCCACACTATATACATAAAAGTACATATATACAAACATACCAAGGGTATGATAGTAACACTAATACTGCAACAGCAGAAGGAGAATACTCCAGACCAGGCACCAAATCGAACGTTCTTCCTAAGGGTGGGAGGGTGGGAGTGTAATAACAAGGCGAGATGAACACTCCACATGGAACGTTATGGTAAGGACATAACTTCTTTATGTGAGAGTGTTCAATCTCGCCTTTGTTCTTACACATGGGTAGCCCCTAGCTCCATGATCCTGAGGAACTCAAGGAGAACGTTCTTGAGCACAGTGGAACCAAAGGTTGCCCTATCCTTAGAAACCCTGTCCACTTTGTAATGAGAGATAAATGTATGTGGTTTAGCCCAAGTAGCAGCCGCACAAATAGTGTCTAGTGGTAAGCGAGCTGCGTGAGCCAAAGATGTAGAAACTGATCTGGTGGAATGTCCTTTGGGTTTTGCTGATAATGTTTGATCAGAGGCCTCATAAACATATGTGATACAGTCAGTTAGCCATTTAGAAAGAGTTCGTTGTAACTGCAAGACCCTTTCTGCTGTCAGCAAAGGCTAGAAATAGTTGATCAGATTTCCTGTGATCTTTTGTTCTATCCAAATAAAATCTGAGTTGTCTATGGACGTCCAGTTTGTGCAACATATACTCCAATTTATTAGAGTGGTTCTTAAAGAAGGTGGGTAATTCAATGGACTGATTAATATTACTAGAAGAACAAACTTTGGGGAGAAAGGATGGATTAGTGCGTAGGGATACTCTGTCAGAATGAAATATTAAATAAGGATGTTTGACAGAAAGGGCCTGAAGCTCAGACACTGCCTAGCAGATGTAATGGCCACTAGAAATAAAGTTTTCCATGACAAAAATTTCAATGTGCAACTTGAGGCTGATTCAAAGGGTGGCAACATCAATTTAGAGAGCAACAGGTTCAAATTCCACGGTGATGTCGGACTTCTGACTGGTGGTCTGATATGAAACGAACCTTTTAAAAAGGCTTTACAAAGTCTGTGAGCCATAATAGGCGCACCACATTCCTCTACATGATAGTTAGAAATGGCAGCTAACTGTACTCTTAAAGTAGCCGGGGAAGCTCCTTCATGAAATAGTTCAGTCAAGAACTCTAAAACCTTGTTTAACGGAGCTATAACAGGGTCCAAATGATGTGACTCCCAAAGACAAAACGTTTCCACTTACTGGTGTAAGTCTTTGTAGTGGAAACTTTATGAGAAGCTACTAAAATATCTTGAACCGCCGATGTAAGGGGAACCGACCTGGCTAGAAAGGGAAGCGGAGCAGCCAAGCTGCTAGATGGAGAGATTCTAGAGATGGGTGAGGAACTCCTGACGAGTGAGTCAGTAGATCTGGCTCTGGGTCCAGCATCCAAGGTCCCCGAATGCGGTGATGCAATAGAAAGGGGAACCAAATTTGACGAGGCCAGAACGGAGCAATGAGAATAATAGTCCTCTGAAGGTTGTTGGCTTTCTGTAGAAACTTTGCAATCAGGGAAATGGAGGAAAAGCATATAGGAGACCAGGGGCCAATCGTGCACCAGCGCCCTGGGGACTTCCCTGGAGGGGTAATAGGGCAAAGTAGCTCCTGCATTTGGCGTTCATTGGAGACGCAAACAGATCGCAGGTAGGCTGGCCCCATTTGCGAAAAATCCTTTCGCAACTGACTGTTTGAGGGACCACTCGTGAGGCAATAGTATTGTTCTGCTCAGCCTGTCGGCTATGACGTTGGATGACCCCGGATGTGCGTTGCGATCAGAAAGCGACCGTGGACTCTGCCCATTGCCAAATTCTCATGGCCTCTCTGCATAGTTGGTAAGACCTGGTTCCCCTTGCTTGTTTATGTACCAGACTACGGACATGTTGTCTGTCTGAACTGCAATGGTCCCTGGAGGAAGAAGGGGAGCAAAGTGTTGCAACGCCAAAAACACTGCCCTCAACTCCAGAACATTGATGTGCAGATTGTACTCCAGATTGGTCCATTCGCCTTGGACTGTCTGTCCCTGAAAGATGCCCCCCCACCCTATCAGGGAAGCGTCCGTGGTTATGGCTGACGGTGCGGGTAGCACAAATGGTCTTCCGCTGGATAGGTTGCAAGTCTGTAACCACCACATTAGGTGTGATTTGCATGTTTTCGTTATCAATATTTTGTGAGTCAGTGGAAGTTGTTGGAATGACCATT
This sequence comes from Protopterus annectens, assembly GCF_019279795.1. Lineage (NCBI taxonomy): Eukaryota > Metazoa > Chordata > Ceratodontiformes > Protopteridae > Protopterus > Protopterus annectens. Next base: position 282,770,197 of record NC_056740.1, read on the forward strand.
GTGCAAACAGAAGCCATTGTAGCACTCTCATGTGCAGTCTTCCCAATGGTATCGCAATGAGAGAAGCTGCCATGAGACCCAAGACTTTCAGAACAATTTTTGCCGGTGACTTTCTGGACGACAACAGAAGGGAAATGTTGATTTGAAGTGCTACTATTCTTTCTGTAGGAAGTTTTAGAACTAAATGGTGCGTATCTAATTCCGCTCCTATGAATAAGATATGCTGTGATGGCTGTAGCAAGGATTTTTCGAAATTTACTGAAATTCCAAGGTGTGTACAAAGTTGTAGGGTGTAATCCCTGGCTTGTATCAGTTGACGCCTGGTGGTGGCAGACAGGAGCCAGTCGTCCAGATACAGAAACACCTGGAATCCTAGGCGCCTCAGATGAGACGCTACCACTGCCATGCATTTGGTGAAGACCCTGGGGGCTGTAGTCAGACCAAAGGGCAGGGCTCGAAACTGATAGTGACTGGCTCCCAGCCAGAAGCGCAAATGATCCCTGGACACCCTGGCCATTTTGATGTGGTAGTATGCGTCCTTCAGATCTATCGAGCACATCCAGTCGTCCTTCCGTAAGAATGGAAGGATCGATTGAAGCGTGACCATTCCGAACTTTTCCTTCTTGACAAAGGTGTTGAGATGGCTTAGGTCCAGAATCGGCCTCCAGTCCCCTGTTTTCTTTGGAACTAAAAAGAACCTTGAGTAAGTTCCGAATCCTATTTGGTCCGCTGGGACTGGTTGGATGACTCTTTTTTCTAGCAGCTTTGAAATTTCTGTAGCTGCTGGGTCTCGCAGATGGGGTGGTACATCTGGGAGTTTTCTCTTTGGAATGGGTGTGGATAGAAATGGGATTTTGTAACCTCTGGTAACAACGCTTTTACCCAATTGTCTGAAGAAAGGTTTTGCCAGGCCTGAGGGTATAAAGCTAGCGACCCCGACTGCCTCCAGAGCAGGACAGTCGGGCCTCCTCTCAGGAGTGCTGAAAAGGTTTGCCAGGAGGTTATCCCTGTCACCTTGGTTTTGCGGACCCCTCTGCCGCCAGGGCGGCGTCTTCCACCTCTGCCCCCTCTGCCTCTAGAGGGGCATCACCCTGTGTGTTTGGGAAAGATCCTTGGGGTTTTGAAACCACATTTTCCCACCACGTTGCCCTTTGGGGTACGGTCTGGAAGGGGTGGAAAAACGGACTCCGACAGCAGACAGAGTCTTTCCCTCCTGTTCACAGGTAAGGGTCTCCTTTACTTTAGGGCCAAAAAGTGTGGCTCCATCAAATGGGGCGTTAGTAAAGGAAGACTTGAAGGCTTCCGCAAACGAACATAAGCGCATCCAGGATTGCCTACGAAGAGCAATCGCTGAAGCCGCTGCCCTACTCGATCCTTCGGCTGCGTAGGATATCAGCCTCATGGACGAGTTTACAATGGATGTAAGGGTGTTGAGATGTGCTGTAACTTTCTCTGAAACAGCAGCATCTGTAGTACCCTGGAGGGTATCTCCCAACTCTTTGACTAGATCCCTCTGTAAACGTGTAAAATGAGTCAAATAGTTCAGGGAACGCATAGAGAAAGCCGCTGAACTGAAAATGCGCTTCCCGTATCTGTCCATGGTCCTAGAATCTTTGTTAGGCGGATGGACAGATGAGGAAGACTCCGACATCTCCTTTTTCGTGGCCGCTGCCACCACCATGGCGTCTACTGGAACTCCTTTGGTGAGGTAAGCCTTGTCCTGTGGTGCCGTAATGTACTTATTTGGCTTCCTAGGGACTGGTTCCACCGTGTCAGGTGTCTCCCACGCCCTTCGAGCAATTAACTCCATTAACTCATCGAAGGGCGGAGTGACCCAGGAGGAGGAAGGTCGAGCACCAAATGCCTTCAGCAAAACTGACTCATCCTCAGATGGGGGGAGGGATTGCCAGTCACCTCTCTGTTTTAGGATCTCCAAGATGTCAGAAAAGGAGACATCTTCTGAAGGTGACTTAGGGGACCCTTCTGACTCATCTAAGTCAGTATCAGATGTCAAGGATTCTTGTGGAGAATCCAAGTGTCTCCTCTTACACAATCTTTTCCTAGGGACTTCTTCGTGGGGAGCATCCAAGAAGCCTCCGAGGAAGAGGGGGCACCCTCCAGGGGTGGCTGAGACACTGGTGCCCGACGCTTGGATGTGGCCGTGGGTGCAGAGGAGAATAACGGTCCTTTGTGGGGAGGAGAAGCTGTTCCTGCTGATGTGGTTGTCTGGGTAGACAACACCTTCCTCATGAGGTCGAAGGCCCCCGGGTCCCGAGTCGAGGTATCTCCGGTTCAAGAAATGGGAAGAATCCCGAAACAGGAACCGAAGGCACCGACCCGAGGACGGAACCGAGTCGATCCGCCGAGGCTCGAGAGGGAGCGTCGGAACGAAACATCGGTCCGACTCTCGGTCCCGGAACCAAGGATGGATCTTCGGCCCCGAGACTCCAGTACCGGATCGGATGGAGTCGAGGTGAACGGTGCCGACCGAGAAAAGACGGTTCTGGCACCGAGGGCTCCACAATCATCAGTTCAGCTTCTTCCGGCTCGAAGACTGGACAGGTCTCGGAGGAGGAACAGATGGAGATAGTGGCAGGCCTTCAAGTCTCGACATCAACTGAGAGGAGACCGAGATAAGCTTGGATAGGGCCGTATGCTCCATCAATTTCTGCACCACACGGTCCACATCGGTGTCGGAAAGGGGCCTGGAAGAACGAGTCGAAGGGATCGAAGACGGAGCCGACCTCAACAGAGTCGGTGGAGGGAGCTCCGTCACCGGTTCCAAGACTCGAGGCTCGGAAACTGCCAACAGTTGAACACTCGCGCCCGAAGTCTGTGGAACCGGTGATCTAACTTTACCCGAAGAGCTCGGAGCCGATGACTTGGGCTCCGACGTCTTCGATTCCTTCGAGGATTTGGATGCCTGGTCTGAAGCATCCAGAGCCTCCTGGAAAGAGGGTTTCAACAAACCTCTGTCCATCAGTTTCCTGCGCCTATCTGTCATGACCCTCCCACTAAAAGAGTGACAAATAGAACAGTCCTCTTGTAAGTGGAGAGGGCCAAGGCAGTAGACACAGGAACTGTGGTTGTCCGTGACCGACATCTTTTGGCCACACTGGCAACGTTTGAATCCAGATTTCATTTTCTCAGACATTTTGAAGTAAGAGAAAAAAAGTCAAGTCCAGTAACAGTCAATCCAGAGAAAAAAAGGGTCAAATCCGGTAGATATGTCAGTCCGTTTGTCAATCCAAGTAGGGGTGGTAGGCCCCGAAAAACTCTATACCAGTTAAAAGAAGTTAAACTAAGTTAACGGTACCGAGAATTTCTCTCTACACACACACCATACACTAACTACAATAACTAGTGTTTTTAAACAAGTTCTCTTGAAAATTTAACAAAAAGAAAGTTAAATCTTATCTGAAAACCCTCGAGCTAGCCTCCAGCGATGCGAATGCAGCAGCGGCAAACTAGATCTGAGGTAAAGGCAGAGGGGGATTGTGGGTATTAGATGTCCTCGAGCTTCTTCTCGATGCAGAGCTTGCAGTCGGCCGGCACGGAGCCGAGGATCGGCTCCGAACCCATGTGTAAGAACAAAGGCGAGATTGAACACTCTCACATGCAGTGTTTTCACAGATCTCTGCCACTCACCTATAATCTAACAGCTAATATTAAGATCGAAGGCTTTGGCAAGACAAAATAATTGCACAGAAATATTCAAGAAGCTTACCTACTGAAATTACCAACATTGGAAGAGGGTGAGATAGAATCTGTTCGGAAGGATTGAGACTGATCTGTTTGTCTCTTCTAATACTAGGCCGGACTACATGTGTGAAGAAAAAAGGAATTGAAAGTACACACAATCATGTCAAAAGAACTGGATCACATGGAAACTCAAACAACTAAAGCAAAATTTTCAACCATAGCCTCCCCAGAAAAAGAAATTACCACAAAAAGGGCCAGAACTACCAAACAACAAGAGGCTCCTAAGATAACACCAGCAACAACAAAGGAGAAACCTGATCCAAACTACATGGAAGAGCTAAAGAATGCTTTACAACCCATTCACACAGCAATCCAAGGCCTCTCACACCAGCTCAAAGCATTTAATGAATCCATTGACAGAATCTTAACTAGAATGGATAAGACAGAAGCAAGGATGCTGGAAAAAGAAATAAAAATTGACCAGATACAAAAAGAATAAAATAAAAATGACACAAGCATAAAGATCATCCAACAGAAATTAATTGATCTCGAAGCAAGATCCAGAAGAAATAACCTTATCATTAGAGGCATCCCAGAAAAGGTTACACAAATGGAGTTACTAGAGAGCATCTCGGAAATCTTCTCAGTGTTCCTAGACAAAGAACCTTCATCAGAGAAAATAATTATAGAACGTGCACACAGAGCCCTAAGACCAGCAAGAGACAATATTAACCCGAGGCCAGTTTATGTTAAGATTCTAAATTACCAACATGTGAGCAAACTAACAGTTGCAGCAAAAAAAAAAAGAAATCCATAGACTGGAAGAACTCAAAAATATCTATCTCTCCAGATCTTCCAACCCCAATCAAACAAGAGAGACAGAAACTAGCTCCCTTCTGTGCCTTTTTAATTAAAAAGCAAATCAGATTTCAAATGCGCTATCCCAACACCCTCAGCTTTACTCATCAGGGCTCTCAATTCTCAGCGCAAAACTATGAGGAAGCGGAGGTGGTCTTTGAAAAGGCATTTAAACAGAACCTGACAAAAACAGCATAAAAGCTTTAACTCCTTCCAGGAATATTGAAACCCCCTTGGCTTCAGCGACAATAAGAAAAGAGCCTGTAAGTAGTGCAAATACCTTTTGATAGATATAAAACACAGCTGTGCCCCAGAAAACTGTCTCTGAAGGTTAAAAAAGTATGTGTAGTGCTCAGCGCTTTAGTTGGGCAAAATATCATAGCTTTCCGGACATATCAGAAATGCCTTCACTGAGTCTGACACATCTGAGTTTCTCTTCCTTTGTATTCCCCACTACCTGCTAACAGTAAGTAAACAGTAAATGAAAACTGCTTTAGTCTAGTAGTGGCAAACCAACGCAATTGTTTTGCAGTATTTAAACTGATGTTACATCCTTCATAAATAGCAGCTTGTTTAGACAGGTGTTTGAACAATCTTAGAAATTTCAGCAGGTAATCTTGTGAGAGGAGTTTAATGGTTGCCATTTACTGAATGTCCGATCATCAATGGCTAGGTCAGAGCTGTGCTCTGGTTTAGTCTTTTGCTTCTTTTGTTGTGCTTCATTGCAAGTTATTGCTGCACTTTGGTTGGACTGCTCTGATCTGTGCTCATGATCTGGATTAATTCATTTTTCACCTGAACAGATATTTAGTCTGTGTCCCTTTTATACCAGGAAAGTAAAACTTGATTGCATTTGATTTAATTTAGGAGTTTTAAACTGCTGTAACTTTTTTGTAATACTTAAACTAAAACTGCATTTTTTCATAAAGACCTGCTTGTATGGGTTCAGGTGTTGGGGCATTCTTGGAAATATTAGTGGATATTCTGGTCAGAGAGATTAACTGCTGCTTTTTTATGTCTGATCACTCTTGGCCCTCCTGGAGTGGTTTTATGGTGGTTTAGTTTGCTATGCTTGATTCCTATTTATTGTACCATATGTAATTTTAGTCATTTCAAAACTAGCTATCCGTGCTTTTACAGCTTGATGTGGTATTTGTACTATATTGCTGGAAAATACGGACAAATTTTCAGTTTGTTTAATACCCCACTAAATGGCTAATAACAGCTGATATAAACCAAAAGTAAGCAGGCAACTACATAAATTAATTGGAGGGGAGTTGAAAGGAAGGCAGTAATTCAGTAATTCCCCACTACATCGGAAATGTTGTCAAATAACACATGAGACAGGAAATTACTCGATAGAATACAAATGGGGAGATCTAGCAGCAGAGACAGTAAGCTAAGGTCAAGGACAGAGAGTAGAGGGACAGTCCAGGCTTCTCAATACTCAGTATTATTGACATAATGAAGCCAGCACTACACTACTATCATATGAGTTCCTAAAGGTACACAAGGGATGGCATCGGGAGAGGAGGAAAACAAGGTGTTCTCTCCTTGCGCAAAAATCGTCAGTACCTCAAGACAAGACAGGGGGAATAGTGGGATGCATGTGGATGGATAAGTTCAGGGGATTTAAATGATTTGATACTTAGAATTTCACTAGGTAATGAGCACTTCCATGAAATGGAACATCCTCCGTGAGGTAGGAAATTACGGCTCTGACACCTGGTTAGGGAATTAAGGTCTTAAACTTGCATAGAATCTAATAGGGAAATCCCCCCTCACCCCTCTCACATTTTAATGGGTCACGCATCTCAGACTCTCATAAGATCAATCAGCAAGCTACGACAGCCAGCTATATGAGATAAATAAATATCTATCTCGGTGTATCTCTGTATCTCCATACCTTTAATTTGGCGGAGCTATAGGTGGATAATGCACTGCATAGGTTTGTTATGTATTCTGGTTCATGGTGTTTTAGGATGTACTGTCTGGGAACAATATATCACACACATATGATGATTTACAAAACAGGTTTCATTACGTTCCCAGACCCTTCCGGGCTTAGGGGGAGGTGGATAGGCACCGGGATTAAGCGGGAAGGATTTATCATACTTGCCCTCATCTTCACAACGCAATTATATAGGAATATACAGCACTGTATATATTCTCCAATGCATTCCCCAGGTCTTATACTATTTGGCTCAAATAGATGTTGTGGAACATAGAATCATGGAACATTAAGGGGTTACAATCACCAAAAAAAAAAAATTGCTTATGCACCTGACCTTAAAATCTCCCTCTAATATTACCTTGTTACAAGAGATGCATCTCATGAATCAGCAGTGGGAACAAGATAATTCGAGACCTTGGATCAAAAAGATAATAGCTTCAGAAGGCACTACGAATAGTGCAGGGGTGGCCATAATCATCAAAAATAGCTTCGGAACAAATATAGGAAAAGTCGGGGCAGATGAAGAGGGTAGGTGGTGCTACCTCACGACGAATTACCCGCTATTAGATAAACCTATTCTCCTTATAAATATATACGCCCCCTGTACATCGCAACATATATTCTTCATGAAATTACACAACCTCCTCACCTTATTTCCCAACCACTACTATATTCTGGGTGGAGACTGGAATTCAGTCCAGGACCACAAAACGGATAGATCAAATCCCAAAGCGAGATCTAACTATTTAGCCCAGAAAGCCCTAACCGAACTGAAAGAGGATTTTAGATTATTTGATCCAAGCATATTTTCAGACCCAACTCAGACAAAAAAAAAGTATACTTTCTTCTCTAGCTGTGCCAAAAGCTGGTCTAGAATAGACTTTTTTCTAATATCCCAGGTATTCTACAGTATGGACATCTTTTATATCCAATCACCTAGATCTCTTTCAGATCATTCGAAGATCTCGATAAATATACACCAGCATAGCAAGAGCACAACAAACAGAACGGGTATCTGCTGGCGGTTGAACCCCAACCTGCTGGGGAGAGAGGAGATAAACTCGCAAATTAATGAATGCTTGGATCAGTTTCTTAAATCAAAGGACTCCTTCCAATCCCCCATAGACTGTGAATGGGCCGCAGTCAAGGCAATGATAAGGGGTTTGTTGATAAACAAAGCCTCTTATTATAAAAAACTTCGGAACAAAAAAGAACAAGAGTTAACTTCCCAGCTGCATAAAGTAGAAGCAGAATCCCAAGTGAATCACACAACGAGGTTAGAAGAACGTATAATCCAGTTACAAAAGGACTTAATCTCCTTGCAAGCAGATAACTTGACCTTACATGAGATTAAATCACTAGCCTTATACGCAGATGTAATACACTGCCCCTCTAGATTCCTGGCTAGGGTAATCAACTTAAATAAATCCTAGACTTTTATACCTCAATTACAGTTTCAAGGAAAGGATTGTCAGAAACCAAATCAAATCATTAAAATATTTGAGAATATTATCAGACAAACCTATGGGCCCTCCGAAAACATAGTAGATGAAGCAGAAATACTCTCGTTTCTTAATAACTTAACTTTTTCCAAACTAACAGAGAGACAAAATAAATTCCTAGAGAGAGATATTAATACACAAGAAATCATAGCGGCCATTAACAACCTGAAACCCAATAAATCCCCTGGACCTGATGGGTTTACGGCGGAATTTTATAAAGTATTTAATATGAAAATAGCCAAAGTCTTAAGATTACTGTTTAACCATATCACTTCCAAGGGCCTCAAAGATACCCATTTAAACGCATCTAGCACTATCCTTATTCACAAACATAATACAGACCCAAAAAACCCTGGGAATTACAGACCCATTTCCATGATTAACTTAGACATAAAAATTCTGGCCATGGTACTAGCTACTAGGCTCAAAGCTGTTATCTCATATATTATCTCCCCTGAACAATCTGGATTTATTCCGGGCAGACAGACCAATGATCAGACCCTACTTTTGGAAGCCATGATTCATCATTCCAACTTAAAAAAGTACCCGGTATACGCCTTAGCAGTAGATGCATCTAAGGCTTTCGATCGATTAAGTACTAAATTCCTGTTTATCACTCTACCCTACTTTAACATCCCAATCTCATTTATAAACAAAATAAAAACCCTTTACTCAACAGCGTACACTACCCTACAAATTAATAATCACTCATCTAACAGAATCAAAATTGATAATGGTGTCAGGCAAAGTTGCCCTCTTTCCCCTCTCCTTTTTAACTTATATATGGAACCATTATTCATGCTTATTAAACAAGCAACATTTCATCATCCCCCTAATATATATAACTCAAAGATCGCTTTGTCGGCATTCGCATATGACCTAAATATATATTTCACCCTCCCCAGCTCAGACCCAATTAAAATACTTTCTTCCATTGACACAAACTATAAACTTAATAGGGAAAAGTCCTCAATTCTCCCCTTAAACATCGATTCGATGCTGCCTAATATAATGTTAAATACAGGAATCAAATCCAAGGACCAGCTGCACTACTTAGGTATACAATTCTCACAAAATAACCAGAATTACTATCAGGATAATGTAGTCAGGTACTGGTCTAATGTTCAAAATGATATCCTAAGATGGTCTAAGCTTAAGCTCCCTTTTTTGGCCAGAACAACAGTGATTAAGATGAATATTCTCCCTAGACTCCTTTATCTCTTTCATGCAACCACCAGTATATTACATAATAGATTCTTTAAAAAGGTTACAACATCTATCTCTAAATTTATATGGGCCCCTAAATCGGTCAGGATCAGCTATTTAAAACTCGTCTGTCCCAAGGAGCAGGGGGGTCTGGGCCTACCTGACTTTAAAACCTATTATGAGATCATTAATGGTAGTAGAATAGTTAAGCGGCCTATAATAAAGAAAAAATGACATGGGCCCCAGCTTGGGTGTCTCTACAGAATAACTACATCAAAACATTAAAATTCAACCCTGCTGCCCTCCCATTTCTAATGGAAAGTAATTTAGGTATTTTAAAACGCACAAAAAGCTTACTATTTAGCGTAAAATCTCTACAGGCCCTTTTCAAATCTTTGAATCTATCCTATGCGTTCCTAACCTTACAGCCACTACATCTTAACCCCAACCTTAAGCTAAATGGCCATATGTTAAACCCTGAGAAATACCCCCTTCTCCTGAATACCATTATCGCTGATTTTTTCCCTTGGAGACAACAGACAATATCTGACCTAAGAACTCACCTAGACTTGCCCTATAAGTATCTGTCCATATTACGACAAATAAGAGAATTAATACGAAAATACTTAGACCACCCATTGGTCTCGGATAATGATATCTCAATATGCATAACGCTAAGGAAACTCCTGCTTAGTGAAAAAAAAATGACATCAAACACATACAAGGTCATCATGACTCTTAGATACCAGAGGGAACTCATTTATTCGAATTTCTGGCTAAAGTACAACCCTGATATAAATCAAGGACAAATCTTAAAGGCGATAAATCTAAGCTCTAAATCTATCCCCTTCAAAAAAATTAAATACACCCAACTGATGATTATGAACAATGCGTATTATACCCCTGAGGTCCTCAGCAAAATCTTCCCTAATCAATCCCCTAAATGTCAATATTGTTCAAACCCAACGGATGAAATCCTTCATTTGTTTTGGAGTTGCAAGTGTTCCTACAAGCTATGGTGTGCGCTGAGGGTGATACTTGAAAAAATTGGATATGAAAAATCCACCCTGTCATGGGAATTCACCATCCTTCATATTCCTCCTCCCGGCCTATCGGAAAGAAAATGTAAGATTTTGATTCCTATTTTTATGCTAGTCAAATATTACATCTCCCTGAATTGGAAAAATAGACACTCCCTTTCTTGGGAAGGCTTTAAACACATGGCGATTAAGCACCTCAGAGCACACAAATTCTTGTTCCACAATATCAAGCACAAGCCAGTTATTAAGGAACTTTGGGGAATATTATCTGATCATATACTTAAATAAAGACTTACCCTTCATGGGTACCATTAGTATTCAACATGCTGTATTGGACTGATGCAGGAACTGTTTGGGCAATGTATGATATGTATATAGTTTATGGTTTAATGTATTTATCCAGTAGGTGAATGTTTTAGGTTTCCTTTTATGTGCATTATCATAATTCAATGACTGTAATTCCTAATGTGTTTTTTTTTTTTTTTATGAAATTTTTGTAATGTGAGTTTTGATTTCTGTTTTCCCTTTTGTTGAAAATTTACAATAAAGAGAATTTCACAAAAAAAAAAAAAAAAAATCATGGCCTCAAGCTAAATGCCAAAAAGTGCATAGTCATCCCCTTTGGAAAAAAGAAAGTACCCACAAACTACCACATAGGTGGTAGTCCCCTAAATACGGAAGAAGTAATAAGGGATCTGGGGACCCAAGTAGATAGTAATCTCATCTTTGATAATCACATTGCCAAAGTGGTTAGAAAATCCTTCTACATGGCCCACCTAATCACAAAAGGGTTTGCATCAGGGTTGCCAGATTTCCAGCACCCCAGGTAGGGACAAAAAAAAGAAGAAGGTCTCTCATGGCAAGTGAAGACCAAAAAAAAAGGTCTTTAATGCAGAACAGAGTTCCACATTAAAGAACTGAGCTCACTCAGTAGCTCTGCACTAAACACGGAGCTTCTCGTGTTTAATGCATTGCAGTTCCGCATTCAACAAAAGTAGCTCCATGTTTAGCGATTTTTGATTGGCCCGTATACCGGCATATGGGCCAATCAAAATCACGGAGCTTCTCGTGTTTAATGCGGAACACAAGAAGCTCCGTGTTTAGCAATTTTTTATTGGCTCTTATGCCAGGTATACGGGACAATCAAAAAAAAAAAAAAAACAAACAAAGCGGAGGCTGGCCGGGATTTAAACCGGCAGGGCGGGACTTGGGATCAGGCTGCTGATCTCGGGACAGTCCCGCCCACATAGGGACGTCTGGCAACCCTGGTTTGCATCCATATCAAAAGAGGTCATTGTGCCCCTCTACTCATCACTCATCAGACCCATCATAGAGTACAACGCCCCATTTGGGATGTACCTTACAAGACACCTGCAACAGCTAGAAAGACCACAGAAGTACCTCACCAAGAGGATCACTGGCCTCAAACAGATGCCCTATGCAGCTCAACTGAAGTAGTTACAGCTGTACTCGGTTGCATACCGCCTACTCAGAGGTGATCTCTGCCTGACATACAAAGGCCATGTCCAACCCAGAATTGATGGACATGCTTCACCTAAAGAAAACCTTATCCCCGCGAACCACATGCTCTAGGGATCTAAACCTCACCACAACAATAAATATGACGTGCTGGAGGGATAGATTCCTGTCCCAGAGACTTCCCATACTTTGGAACAAGATCCCAATCTACATTAGGCAGAGCTCCTTGCTAACACTCTTCAAAAGAAATCTTGACGAGTGGATGGGAAACAGAAAGTTTACCTCGGGGATCACTTCAGTGGCTCTGCTGGACAGAGGCTCAGGGAACTAATCTAAGGGGGTGGCAAAAGCCAACACATTCTGGCTAGGCTTATAAATGCCTTTGGGCAGATAGCCTAGTACCTACCTATGAACCTATTAACTCACACTCCCTGGTTTTGTCCACAAAAAACATTAGACATTTACACAGGACACGCAGCACCAAGCTTAGTCTGAGTAGCTATCCAACCATAGTGAGACATCAGAAAAGGAAATACATGCTTACTGCACAGGGCCCTCCTGAAGATCAAGTAATACTGTGTGTACCCTTGTATCTGTTGCGCCTTACTTTCAGGAGTCCACTGCAGTGAGTAAACAACTATGAAGAAATTTCCTGGGGAGGCAGAAACAAGATAGACAAAACAGGCATGCCCAGAAGGCTCATTGTGGAGGCACCAAAATGTTAAATTTGCCTAAATGTTTGGTACAAATAGGCACCGGCAAGTACACAAAGTCAAAGGTTCCTCAACATGTGCATTTTTGAAAAAGGCACTGGGAACAGTTACATCCATGGTTGGCTGGCCTTGAACACACCAGCCAAAGGGTAACTGTCTACCTGATGTAAAAAAAAAAGAAGTTATGTACTCACCATAACATTCCACCTCAGTAGTTGTTCATCATTTGTCTTCAATCTATGGGTTACGGATCCATAGCGGATCTGAATCGGCCACATATCCAGCATCTGATCCCAGCTCAAAGTCCCTCCCCTTACTCATAATGCCCCTGCCTCCTTCCTCCCTTCAGATCGAGTTTGCTGCTCAATCACTTACTCACACCTGACCCAACAGGACCTTGTCACTACCAGAAAAAAAATCCTGAACAAAAAAGGACAAGGGCACCTTCTACATTTATATAGCCAACAAACAGTTCAGACAAGGCCGGGGCAAGGAGGGGGGATGGTTGAATACAAATGACACACAACTACTCAGATGGAACATTATGGTGAATACATAACTTTTTTATCTGAAGTAGTTGTCCTCATTTAAACTTCAACCTGTGGGACAGAGTCCCCAGCTACTAAACGCCTGGGAGGCCCTCATGGAAAGATATTCTGGAGCATGGTGGAGCCAAAGGATGCCCTGTCCCTGGATACAATGTCCAACTTATAATAAGAAATGAAGGCATGAGATGAGGACCAAGTAGCTGCAGAACAGATATTGTCTAACGAAACTCTGGACCAAAAAGTCGGAGAAGTGGCCATAGATCTGGTAGTTTGTGCTTTCACCTGGCCTGGCGGGGAAGCCCCCCTGACAGAATATGCCTGAATGATACATTGGGAAATCCAACTGGCAATAGTAACTTTGGAGACTGGTTTCCCTAAAAATGGTTTGGAGTAAGAAACAAAGAGCTGGTCAGACTTACAAAATGCTTTTATCCTGTGTAAACAGAAACGTAATTGTCTGTGTACATTCAGCAAGTGCAATTTATATTCTCCCTTATTTTGAAAATTTGGAAAGAAGACTGGGAGATTAATCATCTGATTAATGTTGGCCTCTGAAGCTACTTTGGGAAGAAAAAATGCGTTAGTGTGCAAAGACACCCTGTCCTTATGAAAAATCAGATTCTATTACAAGAACGAAAGTTCACTACTTCGAACTTGTAATAGGAAGCCTCACTTCTGCGAAAGTTCACTTTAACGAAAGTGAACTTTTGCGTAAGTGCACTTCACCGAAAACACCTCAGCACAGTGGATGACATAAAAAAACAAGCTATGTCCTCCACTATGGCATAATAGTCACGGACTTTAGGGTTAGGGCACGGGTTAGGGTAAGGGGATAGTTAGTAAAGCTATCCCCTTACCCTAACCCATGCCATAACCCTAAGGTTCGTGACTATCGCACCATAGTGGAGAACACTGCTATGTCCTTCACTACGCTGCAGTCATCACGGACCCTAGGGTTAGGGCACGGGTCATGGTAGGGCTATCCCCTTACTATGACCCGTGCCCTAACCCTAAGGTCCGTGAGTACTGCACAGAAGTTCAGTACAACATTAAGTGCACTTTCGCTGCAGTGAGCATTCCATGCACTATTTTGAATTAGTGAAAATTCGATCTAGTGTACGGAACGCGAAAAATCATATAAGGGACCTTGACTAATAGGGCTTGAAGTTCTGACACTCTCCTGGCAGAAGTGATATCAACTAAGAATGCTGTCTTCCAGGAGAGAAACTGCAGATCCACTGAAGCTGCAGGTTCAAAGGGGGAGGGGGGGGCAACACTAAAGCCTGAAGCACTAATGTAAGATCCCACGGTGGTGTAGGATCCTTCACTGGGGGTCGTAGAAGAAAAGTACCTTTAAGGAAAGTCTTGCAAAGCTTTGAAGATGCCAAGGAAACCATATTCTCCCCCACATGAAAATTAGAAATTGCAGCCAAATGAACTTTGACTGTAGACAAATTGGCGCCTTGTTGAAAAATCCCCAATAAAAATTCCAACACCGCAGAAACTGGAGCAGTAAATGGATCCAATGCCTGCTACGAAGCGCATATAGAAAAACGTTTCCACTTGCTATAGTACACCTTCCTGGTAGAAGACTTATGAGTCGCCACCAGAATTCGTTTGATGGGAGAAGATAAACTGGGAGTCCTGATAATCATGGGAACTGCAGCAACCACGCAGTGAGCTTTAGACTGTCCAGGCCTGGATGAGGAATTCCTGAGGGATGAGAAATGAGATCCGGAGCTGGATCCAACGTCCATGGTGGAGTCGCCAGATGAGACCACAGAGAGGGAAACCAGACTTGGCGAGGCCAGAATGGGGCAATGAGGATCACGAAGCTCCCCAGCCTGCAAGCTTTCTGAAGAAATTTTGTTATCAAGGGAAAAGGAGGATAAGCATACAGAAGACCAGGAGGCCAAGCATAAGTCAGAGCATCTCTGAGGGCTTCCTCCTGAGGGGGGGGGTTCAGAGTGAAGAACTCACTGCATTTCGCGTTGGAAGGAGAGGCAAACAGATCGCAGCAAGGCTGACACCACTTGTGAAAAATCTGTTCCGCTACTGAGGGGTTCAGAGACTACTCGTAAGGCATCAGTATAGATCTGCTGAACCTGTCTGCTAGAATGCTGGACCTTCCCGGAATGTACTTTGCCACCAGAAAACAGCTGGTGGAGATCACCCATTCCTACACTCTCATGGCTTCGCAACAAAGGGGGTAAGATCTGGTTCCCCCTGTTTATTGATGTACCAGACCACCGGCATATTGTCTGTCTGTATAGCAATTGTTCCTGAGGGAAGATGGGCATGAAGAGCCTGCAACGCGAGAAGCACCATCCTCATCTCCAGGATGCTGATATGCAAACTAGTCTTGCAGGGGGACCACGTGTCTTGAACTGTCCTTCCCAAGCAATGCCCCACCCCCACCCCAGCTGGGAGTGTCCGTAGTCACTGTGGCCTTGGGAAAATCATGGGAGAAAGGGACATCCCGGAACCAGATCCGGGGAAAGAATCCACCACCGAAGAGAGTCCCTGCACACTCGAGAGATTCGAACTGGGTGAGACAATGGGAGATGTGGCCACCATGGATCCCAACACCCGCAGTACCACTTCTGCCATCAGACAGTGAGTTTTAAAAACCTGAAGAACATGTAGCCTCAGAATGCATATCCTGTCTGGAGTAAGGAAAACTCTTGTCTGAATATTGTCTAACCGAGCCCCATTGAAGTCTCAGATCTGAACTGGTGCCAGTGATGATGTGCTGAGATTGATGATGATGCCTAACTTCTGGGCTAGTAGTAGAAAGGAATCCCTCGCTTGACAAAGTTGATGCCTGGAAGGGGCAGTGAGGAGCAATCGTCCAGGTAGGGAAGTACCTGAATGCCCTGGAGTCTCAAGTGAGCCGCTACTACTGACATAACTTTGGTAAACACCCTGGGGGGCTGTGGTCAGACCAAAGGGGAACACTCTGAACTGATGATTGGCTCCTAGCTGGAAGCGGAGGAACCTCCGAGAGTGTCTGTCCATCTTGATATGATAGTACGCATCCTGGAGATCGATCGAGCACATCCAATTGTTCTCCTGCAAGAATGGCAGGATAGACTGAAGAATGACCATCCAGCATTTTGTCTTGGCCACTGACAGGTTCAAGGTGGCTAGATCCAGAACTGGTCTTAGATCCCCCATCTTCTTTGGCACTAAAAAGAACCTGGAATAAATGCCTAATCAAGACTGGTCTTGGGCAGCATGCTGGATAACTCGTTTTTCTAGCAGCTTTGCTATTTCCAATGCGGCATCCTCCCTGTGCATGGGTGAGACATCCAGGAGGTGTTTCGGTGATAAGGGTGGTTCAATGAATGGGACTGAATAACCTCTGGATATAATCTGCAACACCCAATGATCTGTTGTGATGGACTACCACTCCGTTAGGTGTAGTGATAACTGGCCCATCACTGCCTCTAGAGGCAAGTAGTCGGACAACCCTTCAGGGCTGCTGCACGGGTCTGACCAAGAAAGGTTCTCGAGACCCGTAATTTCTCAGACCCCCTTTGCCTCTAGGGTGATGTCTATTATACCCCCATCTGCCCCTGAGGGAAAGTAAGTCCTGAGTGTCTCAAGGAAAAGTCTGAGATTTCCGGAACCACATCTTCTTAGTCCCTTGCTGAGTCATAGAAAAGGATCGTTGAGGGGCGGAGAAGCTGATCCCGACGGCAGACAGAGTCTTCCCGTCCTTCTCACTCTGAACTAACATATCTCATACTGACTTTCCAAACAGGGAGGAACCATTGTACAGGGCATTGGTGAACGACATCTTAAAAGGTTCCGAGAAATGACAGAGCTGGAGTCAGGCATGTTGCCTGATGGCAACGCCTGTACCAGCTGCTCTAGCGGCTCCCTCTGTAGCATGAGAGAGGAGACCCATAGAAGTATTCACAACTGATTTTAGAGTGGCCATACAAGTGGAAAACTTATTTTTGTTCTCTGCTGACATGGACTCAGGGGTGGCCTCAGAGAGCTCCATCACTAGGTCTCGCTGCAAGCAAATCACATGTGCCGTGTAATTCAGAGCTCATACAAACAAAGTCGCTGAAGTGTACACCCACTTCCCAAACTGGTCCATTGCTCTTGACTTTCAGTCGGGAAGATGAATTGTAGAGCTCTCCTGAGCAAGCTCTTTCTTAGTGGCAGCTGCCACCACCATAGCATCAACCGGGACCTCTTATTCCAGTGTGTCCTATCTGATGGCGGGGCTTAGAAATATATCCCGGTGCTTTGGGATGGGCTCCACCATGTCCAGTTCCTTCCACGCCAGAGGTGTTATCAGGTCCACTAATGGATCAGCGAGAGGGGAACCCCAGGAAGTAGAGGGGTCTGTGCCGAATGCCTCGAGGAACACTGATTCGTCCGAGGTAGGTTTCTGGGCAGACCACCCCACCTCTGGTGAAGGAGTTCCGTGATGTCTCTGAAAGAGAACATCCTCGAGGGGTGACAAGGGGAAACCTTCCCCTTCCTCCAAATCGGTGTCTTCAGGGAGTGACTCCAGAGGGAAGTCTAAGTGTCTCCTTTGTAAGTGCATTTGTGAGGGATCTCCAAAAAGGGAATCTCTGGGGAGGACTCGCCAATGTCCTGCTGTTCCCAAGGGGAAGCTTCCTGAGGCAAAATGGTGGCAGGTTGTCCCTAAGATGGCAGGATGGCTGGAACTGTACCCAAAACATAGGGAGTTGGGGCACAGTCCGTGGACGGAGATGGTCAAGGGTCTCGATGAAATAGAGAACCCTCTCCACCACATCCTGAGAAAGGCCAGTAGGAGCCGCCCCCCTCTGACCTGACGGAGGAGTCAGAGCCGAGCCTCCAAGCACTGAGATACTGAGGGGAAGACTGCGCTTCAACCCACTCTGAGCCAACAACATCCCCTCGGATCCGACACCAAGGCTATGCTAGTCGGATCCGACATGCTCAAGGCCGTGGCCGGCATCAGGTACAAGGTACCATCAGTGCCGACCCCGTGACTCCAACAGTCCTTGGATCCAAGGGCTCTGAAACCAAAGGTCACATCGGAGAAGGAGTAATCGGGGTGAAGAATGACTGCATGCTCCCTGCTCCAGAGGGAGAGGGGGCAGGCAAGACTCCCATCTGAATCTGGGTGCGGATGAACTTCCACATCATCCTATCTATTTCCACTTCACTAAGGCTCTTGGTGGAGCGGGAGGAGGAACTGACCAACACTGGCCTGGAATGACAGTGAGGGGAAGCCTGCACGGGAGACCAGATCCTGGGAGACTGTGGTCTGGTAGCTGACCTAGATTTAGGCAGAGGGCCGGCTGGAGCCGAGCGATCTGGAAACTGCTTTCTCGGCCTCTCCTTTTTTGATTTCTCCCCTTCCCCAGACCTCTTGGTGGAAGTTTGAGTCCCAGAGGCCGGGGAGGTGGTAGAAGCAGAAGCAGAAGTCTTTTGTATTATGTAAGCAGAAGAACAGCTGGTGGTGAACACCTAGAGAGAGCAATTAATACTCACCTTAGTTAGAAAAATTGGGAAGAAGACCAATGCATGGATAGTATGATTCAAGGAAGATACTGAGGCCACCTCGGGCAGAAAAAAAGGATTAGTGGTAAAAGACACCCTGTCCTTATGAAAGACTAAATATGGAGGCTTACATGACAGGGCTTGCAATTCTGAAATCTTCCTAGCAGACATAACAGCTGCCAGAAAAAGTGTTTTCCAGGAGAGAAATGTCTGGTCAGCAGTACTTATATGTTCAAAGGGGGTGACAGTAAGGCTGTGAGGTAACACAGTAATCCAGGGAGGTATCACATCTCGCAATGATGGACACAACAAAAAAGTACAAGGCTTTTGAAAGTCCAAGAGAGGCAATGGGGGGGGGGGGAGTTATGATGTTCACCAACATGGAAGTCAGAAACAGCATTTCAGCTCACTGGACTTTAAAAAAAAGTTATGTAATCACCATAACATTACATTTTCATTCTTCCTTAACTGATGAGTCTCAGATCCGACTCATCCGCTTCTGCCAGATCCTTGGATCAAAACTCTTAAGCTTCTCCCTTTATTCATAGTGCCCTGTCCGCCTAGCATACCTCAGATCAAGTTTGCTACCCATAGGAGACAGTGAATAATACCTTAATAGAACTCAAGAAGGCAAAGAATTAGAAAAAGAGCTGGAGCTCAAACAAGG
This sequence comes from Protopterus annectens, assembly GCF_019279795.1. NCBI lineage: Eukaryota > Metazoa > Chordata > Ceratodontiformes > Protopteridae > Protopterus > Protopterus annectens. The sequence goes on from NC_056740.1 coordinate 282,789,380, forward strand.
AACAACAATTACAATTCCCAAAACTGAAATCCTTAGGCCTATACAGGAGCAAAGGAAAAGGAGTTAGGAGAGTGGGAAGTTGAGAAAGAATGAAACTGGACTACACAGATGTAACATTATGGTGAATACATAACTTTTTTATCTGATGTTGTCCTTTTCATTCATTCCTCAACTGATGAGACAGAATCCTCAGCTAGGTGAAACTTGGGTGGACCTCATGGAAGGATATTTCAGAGTACTGCAAAGCCAAATGCAGCTCTGCTCCTACAAACCAAATCAAATTTGTAATGAGCAATAAAGTATAGGCATTGGACAAAGTGGCAGCTGCACAAATATTATCTATAGAAGCTCTTTACCAAAAGGCTGAGGAAACGGCCACAGAACTCATGGAATGAGATCTAGAAGACTTAAGCAAGGACAATCCTCATACTATACACAAAGGAGATACAATCAGTTAACCATTTGGCCAGTGTAACTTTGGAAATTGACTTACCCATTCTGTTAAGTGAAAAGGATATAAACAACTGGCCAGACTTCCAGAAATCCTTGGTTCGATGGAAATAAAATTAGAAGTTATGTACCTACCATAACGTTCCATGTTAGTTGTCTTCTCTCGCCTTCTTTCTTGCTGGATGGGTCCGGAGCCGACTCGGCACTTGCTAAGCTTGAGAACTCCTTTTACCAGCTCGAGGCAACCCTATATCCCATGATGCAAGGCGAGACTACCTCAGATCTCGTTTGGTAGCTATAATACCCTGCTAAATAATACTATTCCCAAAGGAAGAGCAAAGACTAGCCTAGAAGAACTAGGCAAAAAGTTCTTAAGATAGACTCTTTCTACTGAAGACTCAGGAGAGTGAAACCTGAGAAAGAGAAGCCCTTCAAGATCTGTCCAGGCCAGGGGGAAGGAGGGAGGGACGCAAGAAAGAAGGCGAGAGAAGACAACTAACATGGAACGTTATGGTAGGTACATAACTTCTAAATGTTAAGTTGTCAATCTCGCCTTCATTCTTGCTGGATGGGACCACGTCCCTAGCACCTGTATCCCGGGTGGCTCAATGGAACAGACTCTTGAGTACTGTGAAACCAAAACTGGCTCTGTCTCTGGAGGCCAAATCTAATTTATAATGAGAGACAAAGGTATGCGGAGTGGCCCAAGTAGCTGCTGCACAAATGGTATCAATGGATAGCCTATCCTGAAAAGCTGTAGATGTGGACAGGCTCCTGGTTGAATGTGCTTTCGGTTTTGAGGGTAGTTGCTTGCCTCTGAGCGAATACACATAAGAAATGGTAGAAGACAACCATCTGGATAAGGTCACTTTCGACACTGGGAGACCTTTTCTGTTTTCTGCATATGAAACAAATAATTGATCAGATTTCCTGAATTGTTTAGTTCTATGCAAAATAATATCTGAGTTGACGATGGACATCCAAAAAATGAAGTTTTTGTTCAGCTCTGTCGGAATAATTAGGGAAAAAAACTGGTAGATCGATGGATTGATTAATATTAGTCTGAGAAACAACTTTGGGCAGAAAAGATGGATTAGTTCTCAAGGATACCCTGTCCTTGTGAAAAACTAAGTATGGGGAACGGATGCAGAGAGCTTGAAGTTCAGATACCCTCCTTGCTGAAGTGACAGCCACTAAGAATATTGTTTTCCAGGTCAGCAACTTTAAGGAGCATGAAGCAGATGGTTCGAAGGAGGGGTAAAATCAAGGATGCTAACATCAAATTCAGATCCCATTGTGGAGGAGGATGTTTTACTGGAGGCTTTAGGAGAAAAACACCTCTCAGAAAAGCTTTGCATAGTCTATGCGACATTATGTTATGATCTTGCAAGCCAACATGATATTTAGAAATTGCTGCCAGTTGAACTTTAACTGTCGATGAAGAAGATCCTGACTGAAAAACTTCAGCCAGAAAATCTAAAATTGAATGCACCGGTGCAGTAAAAGGATCAATGCGCCTGGAGTTTGCCCATAGGGAAAAACGTCGCCACTTGCTAGCATAAACCGTTCTGGTGGACGACTTTAAGGAAGCTATTAAGATATCTCTGACAGGATCAGAGATCATAGGAAGCCTGGCTAGGGAAGGAAGTGGAGCAACCAGGCAGTGAGGTTGAGAGAACGAATGGCCCGGTGCTGTTGACCCGTTTGGTGGATCAGAAGATCCGGAACTGGGTCCAGATGCCAGGGCTGCGCCAGGAGATGACGATGTAGGGACGGAAACCAAATTTGTCGAGGCCAGTAAGGGGCAATGAGAATCAACTTGGCTCTCAAAATGGTAGCTTTCTGAATGACCTGTGGAATTAAGGGGAATGGGGGAAAAGCGTACAGAAGTCCCCGGGGCCAATCCTGGGTTAGAGAGTCTCTCAGAGGATGGCCTAGTAGGGGAAAGAGGGTGAAGAAGTCCGGGCATTTGCTGTTTTGGGGTGTAGCAAAAAGGTCGCAACAAGGGGTGCCCCAATTCTGAAAAATCTCGTCCACTACCGATTGTTTGAGAGACCATTCGTGAGGCATGAGAATAGCTCTGCTCAGTCTGTCCGCTAAGAGGTTGGAGCTGCCGGGGATGTGCGTTGCTATCAGAAACCGGTGAGAGGAGATTGCCCATTGCCAAAGTCTGAGAGCTTCTCGACATAAAGGATAGGACCTGTTCCCGCCCTGTTTGTTGATGTACCAGACTACAGACATGTTGTCCGTTTGAACTGCAATAATCCCCGAGGGAAGAAAGTCGTTGAGGGCTTGCAACGTTAAAAGCACCGCTCTCATCTCCAGGACATTTATGTGCAGATGGTATTCTGTGGGTTGCCAAGTCCCATGGACCATCCTGCCCTGATAATGCCCCCCCCACCCGATCAGAGAGGCATCCGAAGTGACTGTGGCAACCGGAGTTGGGGGAACAAATGGTCGGCCCTGATGGAGCAGAGGGGAAGATATCCACCAGGTTAGATGAGTCCTGCACGATTGTGTAACCAAAATTTCGTGCCTCATGGGTAGGTTCTGGAACGACCACTGAGTGAATAACATCCACTGCAGAAGACGCATGTGGAAGCGAGCTAATGGTAGAAGTACAATGGCCGCAGCCATAAGACCTAGAACCTTCAGAACCAATCTGGCTCTGACTTTGTTGCTCAGTAATATGATCCGAACGTATTTTTGGATGTCCAGAATTCTCTGATTTGTTAGTCTGGCTAACATACTGACGGTGTTTAGTTCTGCACCTATAAAGGTGATAGATTGGCAAGGCAGCAGAGAAGATTTTTCGAAATTCACTGAGATTCCCAACTTTTTGCAAATCTGCAGAGTGTAGTCTCTGCTTTGAAGAAGCTGATGCTTGGTGGTGGCGGAGAGGAGCCAGTCGTCCAAATAAGGAAACACCTGGAATCCTTGACGTCTCAGATGAGCCGTAACCACTGCCATGCATTTGGTAAACACTCTGGGGGCTGAAGTGAGGCCAAAGGGCAGGGCTCTGAATTGATAATGACTGGTCCCTAGCCGAAAGCGGAGAAACCTCCTGGAGCGTCTGTGTATCTTTATGTGATAGTACACGTCCTGAAGGTCTATCGAGCACATCCAGTTGTCCTTGCCCAAAAAGGGCAGAATGGACTGAAGCGTGACCATCCGGAATCTTGCCTTTTTGACAAATCTGTTTAGATTGCTCAGGTCTAAAATTGGTCTCCAATCTCCCGTCCTTTTGGGGACCAAAAAGAATCTTGAGTAAATGCCGGATCCTACTTGGTCTGCTGGAACAGTTTGGACGGCTCTTTTTTCTAGGAGCTTTGAGTCCTCCTGTTTTGCCAAATCCCTTTGACCGGGTGAGATGTCTGGAAGGGATTGGTGAGGTACGGGATACCTTTCGAAGGGGATTTTGTAACCCTCGGATATGATCGACTGTACCCGCATGTCTTGTGAGAGGGAACGCCAGGCTAATGGGTACAGCGATATCCTTCCCCCGACTGCCTCCAAGGGTGGACAGTCGGGCAACACCTCAGGGATGCTGAAAGGGTTTGTCAGGAAGAGGCTCCCTGCTACCCTGATTCTGAGGACCCCCCCCTGCCTCTAGGGCGGCATCTATTATTGTTACCCCCTCTGCCTCTGGGGGTAAACTGACCACGTGTGTCCGGCGTAACTCCTTGGGCTTTACGGAACCACATCTTTCCTCCTTTCTGACCTTTGGGATAGGGTCTTGAAGGAGTGGAAAAATGGACTCCTACAGCAGAAAGGGTTTTGCCTTCTTGTTCACACCTGGTCAAGGTTTCCTTCACCTGAGGTCCGAACAAAGCCGAACCGTCAAAGGGGGTATTGGTGAAGGACGCCTTACAGGGGTCCGCGAAATTACAAAGCCGCATCCAGGCCTGACGCCTAAGTGCCACTCCTGTGCCTGCGGCTCTGCTCGCTCCATCGGCCGCATAGGATATGAGCCGCATGGAAGAGTTAGTTAAAGAACTTAGGATTGCTAGCTGTGAGGCAATCTTGTCTTGAGCCCCAGCAGCTGAAGGATCCTGAACCACTTCACCTAGTTCCTTGAGAATATCTCTCTGAAGTCTGGTGAAATGACAAAGGTAGTTCAGCGAACGCATAGCAAAGGTCGCTGAAGAAAACATCTGCTTACTATACCTATCCATGGTCCTAGAGTCTTTGTTAGGAGGATGGACAGGCACGGAAGCAACCGCAAGTTCCTTCTTGGTGGCCGCCGCCACCACCATAGCATCCACAGAGATGCCCTTAGAAAGAAACTGCTTGTCTGAAGGGGCCGTAATAAATTTGGATGGCCTCCTGGGGACAGGTTCCACAGAATCCGGGGCTGCCCACGCCTTCCGAGCCACTACCTGCATGAGTGGGTCGAAAGGCGGAGACACCCAGGAGGTGGAGGGTCGGGATCCAAAAGCCTCCAGGTATACCGACTCATCCTCGGAGGGGTCAATGGAAGGCCAGTTCCCCCTCTGTTTGAGGAGTTCCAGGATGTCTGAAAAGGAGACATCCTCAGAGGGGGACCGGGGGGAACCCTCCGACTTATCTAAGTCGGTATCTGATGTTGTAGACTCAGGGGAGTCTGTGTGTTTCCTCTTACACGTCCTCTTGCGCGGGGGTTCCCCTGCGGGATCAGGAGAAACCTCGGAAGAGGAAGTTATTCCCAATGGGGAAACCTGGGGTGATGGATCCCTGGGCCTGGGAGCAAGAGGCTGGCAAGAGACATCAACAGGCACCGAAGAGGGAGGAGCTAAAGGAATGGACCGTTGACCTGGCTCAGGTGCCAGGACACTCCTCATCACCTCAAAGGCTCCTCTCCCAGGGAGACCAGAATACTCTTGTTCCGAAGAGACAGGAATTCCCGGCTCCACTGAGACAGAAGGCTCCGAGGCCGATGTCGGTGCCGAGCTCACCAAAGCCGAAGCCCCGAGAGGGAGAGCGGGGTCGGACAAGGGTCCGATGCCACTAGCCCCCTCGGAGCCGACAAGGGTAACTCGACGACCGGATCCCTCCAAGGAAGGTCTCATGGAGGAGATCAGAGCCGAAGACGACGGAGCCGAAAGGGGATGTATCGGCTCCGGCGCCGACACGGTCACTGTCCCGAAAAGCTCCGGCTCCGAACTCTGGAGGAGAGTCGGAGGAGGAAGTTCAAGGGGAAGAGCAATAGCCGAAGTCTGTTGAGACGAGCTATGGAGCATTTGGGCTAGTGCCTGTGACTTCAACAGCCTGCTTACCACCCTCTCTAAATCGTGGTCTGACAGCCTGGAAGATCTCGAAGATCGGCTCCGATGACTCCGTTCCGATAAAAGAGGAGACCTCGGAGCCGAGCGAATCGACTCCAGAGAAGGGGACCGAGATCTCTTCTTGGACGAAGCCATCGGAGCCGACGTCCTCTCGGTTCCAGATGGAGCCGAAGACTTTTCGGCTCCGATACTGGATAACACCTCGGCACCAACCGGTGCCGACAAGGCAACTGGAGACTGTGTGTCGGAGCCGGAAGGAACCGACACTACCATCTCAGTGGAAGAAAGATCAGCTCCAGCCGGAGCCGATCTCGACTCCGAAGGAGTCGGAGCCACCAGGGAAGGCTTAACAACTGTAGCCTGAACCTTAGGTGGCTTGGAAGGTTTACCCGACCCAGTCTTTGTCGGTGAACCTTCTGGCTTTAATAAGCCACGGAGGATTAACTTGTTCCTCCTCTCCTGCAGGACTCTCTGGCTAAAAGAGTGGCATATAGCACAGGAGTCCTGCAGGTGTAAAGGCCCCAGGCAGTAAACACAAGAAGTGTGACCGTCTGTCAGAGACATCTTCTGACAGCACGAGTCACACTTCTTGAAGCCTGAGACCTTTCCTTCCCTAGACATAGTCTAAGAAAAAAACAATAAAACACACACTCAACAAGTCACACAATTAACCCCAAAACACACACAAACTGACAGGGATTAAAGAACTGGGAGGCTTAGGCCTAACTGAAAGAAATTTAACTTTTACCCAAAAGGAGGAATATAGGGTGGGCACTAGTATAGTTATACACACTGTAATATAGGGTGGGCACTAGTATAGTTATACACACTGTAATATAAACTAACAAAAATAAGAAAAAGGGAGGGAAAACCCTTGAATAATCTGTTGAATTAGAAAACTCACCTGAGCTGGCAAAAAAGAGACCTCTTCGCGAAGCGGCAAACGAGATCTGAGGTAGTCTCGCCTTGCATCATGGGATATAGGGTTGCCTCGAGCTGGTAAAAGGAGTTCTCAAGCTTAGCAAGTGCCGAGTCGGAGCGGAGGATCGGCTCCGGACCCATCCAGCAAGAATGAAGGCGAGATTGACAACTTAACATCCAAAGTTATCTATGTATATCCAAAAGATGGAGCATGTAATTTCCCTTGCTTGAAAAATTTGGAAAGAAAACTGGGAGGTTAATTGTCTGGTTGATATTAAACTCAGAAGCTACCTTAGGCAAAAAAGACAGGTTATTCCATAAGGACATCCTGTCTTTGTGGATAAGGAGATTTGAAGATAGAGCCTGGAGTTTGGATCATCTAGCTGATGTAATAGCAACAGACGGAAATTTGGGGTCTGACCTGGCTGAGGGTTCAAAGGGGCTTTGAGTCAGCACTTGAAGCAAAATACTTAAATCTCAAGAAGGAATAGGATCCTTTAGTGGAGGTCTAAGTAGAAAAGCTACTTTCAGAAAGGCTTTACATAATTTAGAAAAAGCTAAGGAAGAATTATTTTCACTTGAATGGAAATTTGAAGTGGCAGCCAACTGGATTAACAGTAGAAAACTAACCCCTTCATTGAAAATTGAAGCTAAAAAGTCAAGTACAGCTGGTTCAGGCTCAGAAAGGGGGTCCAGATCTCTCTTAAGAGCCCAAAATACAAATCTCTTCCATTTACTTTTGTAAATCTTTCTAGTAGAAACTTTTTCATAGGATAACAAAATATGATGGACACGGGAGGAAAGCCTGGTGCTGTCCAGCAATCAGTAGAAATGGGGAAATCACACAGTTAGCTTGAGGCCTGTTATGTCTGGATGAGTCATACCTGTCAAGTGAGACAGGAGGGCTGGACTGGGATCCAGTATCAAGTGTAGGTATGGAAGGTGAGGCCAGAGGAAGGGGAACCAAATCTGATGAGGCCAAAAGGTGCGATGAGGATAACTGTGCTCTTCAACCAGTATGCTTTCTGTAGAAATTTTAGGATGAGAGATAGCTGTGGGTAAGAATAGGGAAGACTGGAGGACCAATCATGGACTGGGCATCTCTCAGTGACTCACCTGTTGGAGATATCAGGGCAAAGAACCTGCTCCAATGAAAAATTCTCTCTGCCACTTTGACATTGAGAGACCACTTGTAAGGCATCAGAATGAGCCTGCTTAGTTTGTCCATAATTACGTTGGCTTTCTCAGGTATGTGCATTGCTATCAGAAGGCATCCACCCATTGTCACACTCTCACTGTTTCTTGACATACCGGGTAAGATTTGTTTCTTTCCTGTTTGTTGATGTAGTAGACTACAAACATATTGTCCGTCTGAATAGCAATCATCCTGGAGGGGACAGCATCTTGAAAGACCTGCATCTCTAGGGAGGCTTGGTCTCATTTCCAGGACATTGATATGCATCTTGGCATCTTCTGGAGACCATGTACCTTGGACTGTCCTTCCCAAGTATTGACCCCCTCACCCCAGTTGGTAGGCATCAGTGGTCACTGTGGCCGTGGGCAGGGGCAGAACAAATGGTCAGCCTTCAGAAACTTTGTTTGAGTGAAGCCACCAAAGAAGATATCTTTTGCAAGCTTGTGTGATCTTGGCTGGGGCAGTTAAAGGCTGCTGAATAATGGACCACTGCACTGGCAGAGCCCAGTGCAGAATTTGCATGTGAAACCTGGCTAAAGGGACCAAGGTGATAGCTGCTGCCATGGATTCAAACCTTGTAAGATTAGTTATGCAGGAAGAGAAAAATGCAGCATTACTCTCTTGACCTGTAATGTGGGAGTCTGGATGCCAGCTGGAGGGAGAGAGGCTATCTGATTGACCTTGTCTACATGAGCACCTATGAACTCCAGACTCTGGGTAGGTGTGAGTTGTGATTAGTTGTAACTGACTATGATGCCTAGGTGGAGACACAACTGGAGCAATTGGTCCCTTGGCTGTAGGAGAAGATGCCTGGAAGGGCAGGTAGGAGCCCTTTGTCTAGGTAAAAAAGTGAGCTGCTACCACCGCCATGCATTTGGTGAACATCATGGGGGCTGTGGTAAGACTAAAGGGCAATGCTCTGAACTGGTAATGTCTGGCTCCCAGACAGAAGTGCAGATATCTTCTGAAGCTACTGTTCATTTTGATGTGACAGTATGCATCCTGAAGATCTACTGAGCATATTCAATTGTCCTTTTGTTGTACGGACAGAATGGACTGAAGCACGACCATCCAAACATTGAATATCGCACAAACTGGTTTAGTTTGCTGAGATCCAGGATGGGTCTCAAGTCTCCTGTTTTTTTTGGCACTAGCAAGAATCTTGAGTAGGTCCTGGATCCTCTCTGGTTTGGGGAGACCTTCTGAATGACTCTTTTTTTCTAGCAGTTTTTCTATTTCTAAGGCTGTCACTTCCCTCTGTTGGGGTGGCACAACAGGGATTCTCTTCATTCTTGAGGGGGAATTTGGGAAAATGGTATGATATAATCTCTAGATATAATTCTCTGCACCCAGGAATCTTTTGTTATGAATAGCTAGGCTCTCTGATGCAGAGCCAACACCCCCCCCTCCAGCTGTCGCCATAGGGCAACAGTTGAACTGCTTTTCAGTAGTGTTGATAGGACTTTTTTGAGAAGGAATCCTGGAAACTCTGGTTCTGAGGACCACCTCTATTGCAGGGCGGCTTCTTCCATAACACTTCCCCTCGTGCCCCTGAGATAACTATCTCCTCGTGAGTCATGGAAAGGACCCTGGAATTTATTGAACCACATCTTTCTACTTCCTCACTGATTCTGGATAAAAGGTCTTTGAGGTGTAGAAAAATATATCCCTACGGCAGCCAAGGTCTTTCCTTCTTGCTCACATCTGGGCAGTGTGTCTTTACATTTATGCCCAAATAAGGAAGATCCAGAACATGGAGCATAGATAAATGAAGACTTCAAGTGCTCCACAAAATCACATATGTGCATTCAGGCATGTTTCCTAATGGTTATGCCTGAACCTGCTGCCCATGAGGTACCTTCCACCGCATGTGAGATCAGCTTCATGGATGCACTAGATATCGATTGAAAGATGGTCAGTTGCAAGGAAACTCTATTTTGGCCCTCCACAGATATGGGCCCAGAAAGAGATTTGGAGAGTTCTTTAGTAAAATCTCTTTGCAATCACGTAAAATGTGCCAAACAATTCAATGACCATAGAGCAAAGGTCGCTGAAGCATAAACATACTTACCAAATTTGTCCAAGGCCCTGGACTGCCTGTCAGAGGTATGGACAGAAGACCTCTGCTCTGCAATCTCTGTTTTCATGACTGCTGCCACAGCCATGGCATCAACTGGGACCCCCTTCCTCCATTGTGTCCTGTTCTTCGGAGGAGCTAGAAATTTATCTGGATGCTTAGGGATGGGCTCCACAGTATCTGCTTCTTTCCACATTCATCAGGAAATGAGGTCTACAAGTTCATCAGCCAGGGGGTCACCCAAGACATAGCCAGATCATACCTGAAAGCCTTCAGGAACACCAGCTCTCCTTGGGAAGGGGTATCGGAACATCAACCACCTTTTGTTTTAAGAGCTCAAGGAGCTCAAGAATGTCTCCAAATGAGACGCCTTCGGGTAGAGTTCTGGGGGACCCTTCCCCTTCATCGAAATTAATGTCCTCTGTGAGAGATTCCTGAGAGGAGTCTAAGTGTATCCTTTTACATGTTCTCTTCCTAGGGAACTCCTCTGTGCGATGGTTTTGTGAGGTATCAGAAGTGTTGGGGGCGTGCTGAGGGACTAACTAGAGACTTGGACGGGCTGGTTCTCCCAGTGGAATGAAAGTACAAGGCTCAGAGCAAATACTCAAAGGAGGTAAAGTAATCTTATCTGAGGGGGGTAGGGATGTCCTTTCTCAAGGTAAAGAGAAGGACCTCTCCACAGTCTCAAAGGCAGAGTGCTTAGGGAAGTCCGAAGCTGATGGCAGCAGAGCTGATATCTACCAAACCACCAGTCCCTGTAACTCCATAAGCACTCCACCCAAGGATAAGACCTGGTTCCTCATTGCTTGTTGATGTACCAGACTACTGATATGTTGCCTGTCTGAATCGCAATAGTTACGGAGGGGAGAGAGGAATGGAGGGCTTGCAACACGAGAAGCACTGCTCTCATCTCCAGAACATTTATATGCAAATTGATCTCTAAGGGGAACCACATGCCTTGAACTGTCTGACCCAGATAGTGCCCCCCACCTGAGTTGGGAAGCATCTGTGGTCACAGTGGCTGAGGAGGGAAGAAGGACAAAAGGCTGGCCCTGGAGAAGGTCGTCTGACTGCATCCACCAGATGAGAGATTGTTTGCATGCCCAGGAGATCCTGATACTGTGGTTCAGAGGGTAATGCAAAAGTGACCACTGCACGGATAGGTTTCATTGAAGCACTCTTACATGAAAGCAGGCCAAGGGTACCAGAATGATTGTTACCGCCATGGACCCCAAGGCCCGAAGAACAAAACTGGCTTGGTGCAAAGGAGTGTCCATAATCTGTCTGACACTGGATCTCAGACTGGAGATTTTGTCAGAGGTAAGAAGTGCTAGCGACCGAGGGGTGTCCAAGTGAGCTCAGATAAAGTCTATGACCTGAACAGGAACCAGATGGAATTTGTCAGGATTGATAGATATGCCCAAGGTCGAGGCTAGTTGAAGTAGCTATTCTCTGGCTTGAAGAAGTCGATGCCTGGTGGGAGCAGTTAGTAGCCAATCGTCTAGGTAAGGAAACACCTGGAATCCTTGCAGTCTCAGGTGAGCTGCTAACCACTGCCATGCACTTGGTGAACACTCTGGGGGCTGTGGTGAGACCAAAGGGCAATGCTCCAAATTGGTAGTAACTGGCTCCCAGCCTGAAGCAGAGATACTTTCTGGAATGCCTGTTCATCTTAATGGAATAGTACGCATCCTGAAGGTCTATACAGCACATCCAATTGTTTTTCTGCAGGAAGGGCAGAATCGACTTTAGCATGACCATTCGGAACTTTGAGTAGGCAACTGACTTGTTGAGGAGTGTAAGATCCAGAATGGGTCTGAGTTCCCCCGTCTTTTTGGGCACTAAAAAGAATCTTGAGTAAAAGCTGGATCCGAGTTGGTCTGGGGGGATGCTTTGGATCACTCTTTTTGAGAGCAGCTTCGTAATATCTGATGCTGCAGCCTCCTGCTGATTGGGTGGGACATCAGGGAGGATCTTCCTTGGGGAAGATTTTTGGGAAAAGAGTGTAAAATAGCCTCTGGATATTATCTTTGACACCCAACGATATTCTGTGATGGCTTCCAAGGCTGTTGGGTGTAGAAACAAACATCCCCCGACTGCCTCCAGAGTAGAGCAGTTGGGCAATCCTTCAGGACTGCTAATTGGGCCTGTCTGAGAAAGAATCTCGAGACCGCTGATTCATCGAACCCCCTCTGCCATGAGGGCAGCATCTGTTATTATTACCATTTCCCCTGTGCCTCTAGGAGAAAAGTCCCCTGGAGGATCTTGGAAAAGACCCTGCTACTTACAGAACCACAAATTCTTACTTCCATGCTGGTTCCTGGAAAAGGACCATTGTGGGGTAGAGAAGAGAAGTGTATCCTGATGGTAGACAAGGTCTTTCCAGCCTTTTCACTTTGGGAGAGTGTGTCTTTAACAGTCAGATCAAAATGGGTCGATCCATCGAAGGGAGCATTGACAAAAACACGTTATAGAGTTCCAAAAAGTCACAAACCGCATCCAGGTGTGGCATCTGGCTGCAGTACCTGATCCAGTTGTCTGTGAGGCACCCTTTGCTACATGTGAGGGTAACCTCCTGGACATGTTCGAAATAAACTTGAGGGTGCCCATTCTCAAGCAATAGGATTTCTGATCCTTGGCAGACATGAACCCTGAGGCCAAGCTAGGGAGTTCCTTAACCAAGTTCCTCTGTATCCTGGTTACGTGTGCCAGGTAGTTCAGCCCTTTCAAAGTGAAGGTCGCTAAAGCATAAATCTGCTTTCTGAACCTGTCCAAAGCCCTAGATTCCCTGCTAGGAGGATGGATAGTTGAGCTCTGTTGGGCTAGCTTCTTTTTGGTGGCGGTTGCAACACCATGGCATTGACTGGAATCCCTTTAGTCCAATGTGGTCGATCAGAAGGACCACTAAGGTTCTTATCAGGCCGCTTAGGGATCAGTTTCACTGTGTCTGGTTCCTTCCATGATCTGCGGGCCACAAGGTCAATAAGGGGGTCCACAGTGGAGGAAAACTCAAGAAGAAGACGGGCCTGACCCAAACACTTCCAGAAATACCGATACTTCTGGATTAGGGCTTTTGGAAGACCAACCATCCTTCTGGCAAAGAATTTCCATGATGTCTCCAAAAGAGAAATTTTCATGTGGAGATCTGGGGGACCCTTCTCCTTCATTGAGATCGGTGTCCTCAGTGACAGATTCCAAAGGGGAATCCAGGTGTCTCCTTTAACATGTATGCTTCCAAGGGACCTCTTCAGTGGGGTGTTCCGGAGAGGTATCAGAAGACTCCAGGGGTTCCAGATGGGAAAAAGACTGGAAGCCCTTCTAGGCAACTGTCCCGGTGGGGACAGAGTAGATGTCTCAGGCACAGATGCAGCTAAGGAGGGACCTGAGTCCGAAGCAGGCAGAGCCAAGGCTCTTCTGGGTGTAGAGAGAACCCTTTCCACCACCTAAAAAGCTGAGGAAATCGGGACACCCAAGGCACTCTTGCCGAAGCAGAATCTGTCAATGGGGAAGCTCTGGGAGCCACAGCTGCCCCCAGATCCAAGTGGGGAGTCGGAGCAGAGCTGTCAAGCATTGAAGTCCTAAAAGGAAGAGATAGCTCCAAGAATTTCTTAGCCAACGTCAACCCCTCAGACCTGGCACCAAAGCTACGGCTCTGAGAATCACTAGGCCCTGAAACCATCTGAGCCAGGTAAGACACAGAGACTGTCAGAATCGAGGTAACTGTACCAGGCAGCTCCAGCTTCTTGGCTCCATGAAGGGTCAGGCCCAATAACTCCAAAATCCAGGGTAGGATCGGAGAAGGAGCAATAAGAGTGAAGGCAAGGATCTTGCTCACGGAGTCAGGAGGGGATGGAGCAGGCAAGATACCCAGCTGGATTTGAGCCTTGAGGAATTTCACCATCATGCTGTCCACCTTGGCTTCGGAGAGGCTACAGGAGGACCTAACATTGGAAGCCACCGAGGCAGGCCTAGAAGAGGACCTAGACTGCTGCAAAAGAGGTGACTTAGGTCTCAACAACACGGACTCGAGGGAGAAACTACGGCTCAGATGAGGAGGGGAAGCTTGAATGACTATGGGAGCCACAGCAATCGGCTCTGAGGACCTTGGAATTTTGGCGGGAGTATTCCTGAGTGGCAAGATCTGCTGGGGGATCTCTTCCTATCCTTGTGCTTCTTAGTTGGAGGTTGAGCCCCTGAAGTGGTACAGGTGGCTGAAGAAGAACTTGGAAGAAGCCCCTTCAAAATAAGTTTGTTCCGGCAGTCAAGAAGTGCCTGCTGGTTAAAACCAGCATAGATAGAGCAAGCAAAGTTGACATGAGCCATCCCTATGCAAACTACAAACTCGGCATGTGCGTCAGAAAGTGGGATCTTGTACCCACAAGTGCTACATTATTTAAACCCAACAGGTTTAGGGTCAGCCATGGTCACACAACAACACAGATCACAAAACCAGTAATAGAAAAAACACAACTACAATCAAAAGCCTAAAGTAAAATACACAACTAAGAAAAAAAACTAAACTACATTTTTTTTTGAAGACAAGAACGTATAAATATTTATATCTACATATATATATATATATATATATATATATATATATATATATATATATATATGGTAATACAGTATATCTAACTATTTTAAACAGAAGGGACAGGGTACAGAAGGGTTGAGAAAAGAAACCACAAAAAAATATTTTTTCTCTGACAAGAAACAGCGAAGAGGAAGAAAGGAGGCTAGCAGAAACAGTAGAAACTAAAAACTGAGAAAATATGAGAGAAATCACTCACAGAAAAAAATAAAATCCCCTGAGGAGCTCAGAACAAAGAGAACCAGATGCTTATTGAACTGAGGAAACGAGATCTGGGTGATTTGGAGGACAGGGACATCATGGCTAGGGGAGGATCTCAAATTTTGTAGCCTACAGCTTTGGTATACGGCTAAGTCGGATCCAATGCTCGGATCAGAAACCTATAGGTTGAAAAGCAAATGAAGACAACAACATCAGATCAGAAGTTTTACCCTCAAGAAAATCAGAAATAAGTTGAGAGGCCTGAGAAAGAAGAACCAACACATACCTAGACATATGGGTCTTATAATTAATATTCCAAAAACATAGGGTAGCAGAAGTGTAAACCTTCTTACCCAGCCAGTCCATAGTTCTTTTATCTTTGTCAGAAGGAAATAACTTGGGCAAAGGAAGCAAATGACACGGCTTATCAGAGGCTACAGAGACCAGAGAAGGGTCAGCAGCAGGGCATTTATACAAAAAGAAATAATTCTCAGGCACCCTATAAAACCTATCAGGCTTCTTGGAAGCAGGGGGTAAAGAATCAGGAGCATGAGAGGCACTGGAAAAAACATCCAGCAAAGCAGTCAAAACAGAAGGAATAGCCACAGGTTTGGGAGACTCCAACTGAAGCAACTTATAGTACCTCCTATGGATATCATGGACCTGAGCACAATCCCGCTTAAAAAAATCCATCATCCTAGAGAATGTACCCCCAAAGGAAATTTCTTTAAAAGGAGCATCAGGACAAATAGATTCCTCCTCCTCTGACCCACAGTCTAAAGGAGAAGGAATTTGAGTAGAATATGTCAGGGATTCGTCATCAGAATCTGACTCAGTCTCAGAAGGATCCTGTTCTCTAGGTCTTTTAAGGGGAGGAGAGGACCAAGGAGGAGCAGGAACTGAAACCCCTTGAGGAGACTTTAAAGACATTAAAGCAGAAAACAGCCCCTAAGTGAATGGCTGCCATTCACTTTGAGGATCCCTAGGAGCCGAAGAAACATGTTTAAGTTTTTGTTTCTTTTTTAAGGGAATGTCCCCTCCAAAAAAAAAAAAAACCCCAAGACAGCAGTTGAGAACCATAACAGGAACTTCTTCCCCAGCTAAAATCTGAGGAACTCTCCTAAGCCCCTTGGAAAAAAAATCAGCTGTAGCCCCCCGAACGTCTGAGATGGAAGCCTGCAAAGCCTCATCGGACATGCTACCAGTCAGAACTTCACCGGCCTCCAACACGGTCAAAGTGGAGGAATCTGACAATACAGCCAGGTGAGCCTCTGGGTTTGTAACAACCTCAGGAGAAACACCTGGCAGAGGCTGGACAGTGGAAGATTCCAGTTGCACCTTTTCACCTTCTTCTTCCCTAACAGCTGCCCCACGGGGTGGGAGATTCCACCCACTGAATCTTTAGCAAGAAGCTTTAGACATTGGTTCTCAAGATACAAGGAAAGGGAAGAAAGTCTACTGTGAAGGGTTTTCGGAACGAATGCCTGGCAAATAGAACAAGACATATGGGCATGAGACATTCCTAAACAAAAAAGGTACTTATTGTGGCGGTCTTTAAGGGGAATCTGTCTCCCACACTGGCATTTACCCTTCCTGGATGATATTAACCCCAAGGAGCACAAAAACAAAAAAAAAAAAACAAAAGGGTTCTTCTCTACAAAGGAAACAGGAGTAAATCCAAAAACAAATGAAACAGAGTCCAAACTGGCCATAATCTTTTATTATAAAATGGAAGCGCTTTCAGGTTAAAAAACCCTTCATCCGACAAACTTCACATAACCATGACAGTCTTGGTAAATATTAAAACATTTTCTAAAAGCAACCAATTACTTTCTATACTTGATCCGCCTTTTCTTTAAGGCTGGTTTTAAAGGTACAGAACTATTTAAGGGTACAGAACTATCTCAAGATACAAGGAAAGGGAAGAAAGTCTACTGTGAAGGATTTTCGGAATGAATGTCTGGCAAACAGAACAAGACATATGGGCATGAGACACTCCTAAACAAAAAAGGCACTTATTGTGGCGGTCTTTAAGGGGAATCTGTCTCCCACACTGGCATTTACCCTTCCTGGATGATATTAACCCCAAGGAGCACAAAAACAAAACAAGAAAACAAACAAAGACCCAAAAGGGTACTTATCTGCACAGGAAACAGGAGTAGGTAAACACCGGAGAACAAAAATGCATTCAATTGGAAAAACGGACACAGGTAAACAGACCGACGGTGAAAAAAAACACATTTGGACTGGTGGCAAAAAAGTTCTTATTATGGTTAGCCTGAACATTACCTGTATGCCCTACAGTATTCAAAGAGCGTTGAGTGACGTTCAGGCGTACCTTTTAAATGCAAGATGAAGTCTTTGGTATAATGGCTGGATGACGGGCTTCCATTGCAATGAATCCTGAAGGTTACAAATACTGCAGCAGTAAATGTAAGGACATCAGTTATTCTGCTCTTCGAAAATCTTTCATTCTATGTAGGTAAAAATGTAATTGTCTGTGAACATCCAATAGATGTAACGTATAGTCTCCTTTATTTGAAAAATTTGGAAAGAAGACTGGTAAGTTGATAGTTTGATTCATATCAGATTCTGACACCACCTTAAAAAAAAAGGAAGGTTGACTCTTAAGGTTACTCTGTCTTTATGAAAAGTCAAGTAAGGTGACTTGGACACCGTTCTGATAGAGGTAGTTGCTACTAAAAAAAGAAGCTGTGTATTCACCATAACGTTCCATCTGTGTTGCCCATTTTCATTCTTCCTCAAACTGTGGGTTTCGCATCCAACCCTCAGATCTGACTCAGATGCTTTCCAAAGCTTTAGGCTCTGAAGCTTGAGCTCCTTCCCTACCCATCATGCATCACTCCCCCAAAATATCTCAGATCCAGTTTGCCATTAACAACATGTACAGCCTCTAAAGAAAATGATACGTATATGAATATACAAAAATAAATACATAAATATTAACAAAATCCTTTTCAAAGGAAAAGCAGATATCAGGAACTCAAACAGGAACAATGATTCCTAAAAGCATATCTATCAGGTCCCCATATATATGCACAGGGGGTAGGAGGAAAGAAAGGTTGAAAAAAATGAAACTGGACAGCACAGATGGAACATTATGGTGAGTACATAACTTCTTTATCTGATGTTGTCATTTTCATTTGTTCCTCAACCTGTGGGACAGAGTCCCCAGCTACAGTAATCTCCGGTAGTTCTCATGGAAGGATGTTCCAGAGCACTGCAGAACCAAAGTCAGCTCTATTTCTGGAGGTAATATCTAACTTGTAGCATGAAATAAAATGTATGAGAGTAGGACCATGAGGCAGCTGCACAAATATCATCAAGTGACGACCCTAGACTAAAAAACTTGGGATGTTGACATGAATGTGGTAGAGTGGGCTTTGATATGTGTGAGCAAAGGGGTTCACTTTATAACATCGAAATACTGAAATGTCGAATTTCAGTATCTCGAAGCTATAAAGTCGAATGTTAAAAATAGTGAACGTTCATAATCGCGAATTTGACGTATGTCGAAAATATGTCGAATTCGCGGTTATGAAGTTGCGCTAATGTCCGGGTTTGTGTTTTGTTGGTGCGCGGTGTCGTGTTTGGATGTAGGTGTTATATCAGGTAAGTGAGTGTTTTGTAAGGGTTTTGAGTGGGAGTTAGAGTGTGTGTGAGGGATTGGAGAATGTGCGTGTGTGAGTGAGCTTTTGTGTTGTGTTTGTGCGATCTTGGAGTTAGTATATATATAAGTAGGGGGGTGGGGGGCGCAGCCCCCCGCATGGGGGGTGCTTATGTGTGTGTGAGTTTGTGTGAGTTTGTGTATGTGTGTTGTTTTTTTTGTTTATGTTGTGATGTGGGTGTTGTGTTGTATGTTTAGTGCAGTGTGTGCGGTGTTTTCGGTTATGTGGTTTCGCGGTTTTTGTTTGTCTGTGTTTTGTGGATTCGGTTTTATAGTCTCGAGATACTGAAATTCGATATTTCAGCATTTCGAGGTTATAAAGTGAATCCGTGAGCAAAGATATACCTTTAGATGCATACACAAAAGAAATGCAATCTCTTAACCATTCGGCTAACATGGTCTTAGAAACTGTTCTTCTTTTTCTGATATTGGCAAAGGATATGAGCAATTGATCAGACTTTCTCAATGATTTTGTCCTGTCTACATAAAAATATAGTTGTCTATAAACATCTAAAAGATGAAGGATATACTCTCCTTGTTTTGAAAATTGGGAAATAAGACTGGTAGGTTCATGGACTGGTTAATATTGTTCAATGTAGCAATTTTGGGTAAAAAGGAAGAGTTGGTACGTAAGGTGACTCTGTCTTTATGGAAAATTAAATAAGGAGTTTTGGAGGAGAGGGCTTGTAACTCAGAAACTCTTCTTGCAGAAGTGATAGCAACCAAGAAAACAGTTTTCCATGAAAGGAATTTCAAATCCACTTTGGGTGAAGGCTCAAAACTGGGATGAACTAGTGCCTGTAGAATCAGAGTTAGATCCCAAGGAGGGGTGGCATCCTTGACAGGAGGGCAAAGTAAGAAGGTACCTCTAAGAAAGACTTCACACAATTTTTAAGAAGCTAGTGATGAAGAATTTTCTCCCTTGTGGAAATTTGAGATGCCTGCCAGTTGTACTTTTACAGTGAAATAAGTCACCCATTTGGGAAAATATCAGCAAGGAAATCTGGGACTGCAGGAATGGGAGCAGTAAAGGCATCCAGTTGCTTCTGTTGAGCCCATATGGAAAATCTTTTCCATTTGCTCTTATAAATTTTCCTAGTGGATGCTTTGTGGGAAGAAATGAAAATCTTTTAGATGGTGGATGAAAGCCTGGAATGTCCAGCCATCACTGGAACTGGAGAAAACATATGGTTAGCTTTAGACATAGAAGGTCCTGGTGAATATGTTGTAATGGATGGGACAGTTGATCTGGAATCGATTCTAATGTCCATGGAGGGTAGATCGGATGAAACCAAAGGAAGGAGAACCAGACTTTTCGAGGCCAGAAAGGAGCAATGAGGATTACTCTGCTCTTCAACCTGAGTGCTTTCTGAAGAAATCTGGGAATTAGAGGTAGAGGTGGGAATGCGTAAAGTAGACCGGGGGGCAAACATAAACTACAGCATCTCTTGGGGATGGTCCCTGAGGAGGGATCAAGGCAAAAAAACTGCTGCATTTTTTGTCGTGAGGGGATGCAAAGAGATTGCAGCAGGGTTGATCCCATTTGTGAAAGATCATGTTTGCCATTGATTGTTTTAGAGACCACTTGTGAGGCATCAGTAAAACTCTGCAGCCTGTCCGCTAAAATATTGCACTCCCCTGGAATGTGCATTGCAATTAGGAAGTGGTTGGTAGAGATCATCCATTGCCACACTCTCATTGCTTCTTGACAAAGGGGATAAGACCTGGTTCCTTCTTGCTTGTTGATGTACCACACAACTGACATATTGACTGTTTGTATCAAAATAGTCCCTAGAGGAAGAAAGCTAGAAGGACCTCTCTCATCTGTAGGAAGTTGATATCCAGATTTGTCTCGTGTGGAGTCTAAATGCCTTGGACAGTCTGTCCCAGGAAATGCCCTCCCACCCCAGCTGGGAGGCATCCATGGTCAACATGGCATTTGGGGGGGCAAAGGGGTGTCCTTGTTCAATATCTGAGGAATGAAGCCACCAAAGAAGAGAGTCTTTGCACACTCTTGATAGTTTGATCAGATAGCTTAGAGGATGCTGGTGTAAGGACCACTGGATTGCTAAAGTCCATTGCAGAATTCTCATGTGAAGTCGTGCTGTAGGTAACAGGGTAATTGTGACAGCCATAGTGCCTGTCACTCGTCCAGTCAGAATAAAACAAACCGTTGTGGATTTGGTTCAAGCAGCTTTATTATATACAAACACATCAGGATTGAGGCTTAGTAACTTAAATTTAAATAAACTTATAAACAGACTGACTACTGCACTCATACATGTTAACACTCTGGCTGTTCTCTCAAAATGGCACTGCTGTCTGCAGGTGCTCTCTATTTATATGCACATGCCCACACTTTGAAATGCTTCTTAAAGTTACAACACACTCTCTGTTCTACATCCTCCCTCTTTGAGAAATAAGTCATACACTGAAAATGACAACATTCCTTGACATGCATTTCTACATAAATGATCATTTGACATTCAATTATACAGAACTAATTCTTTGACATGCAATCATACAGAACCAAATACAAATAAAACAATCATGTCCAGGTTGCTGTGTATTTTGCACTAGGTCTAGAAATACAACCTGATCATGTGACATAAAAATTAGGACTGTGTTTAGCAACAGGGACTGTCTTTAATGAATGTTCAACTTCAGAGACATCTGAGAGAGCATCAGGAATGGGAATAGGTACTGAGACGTCCTTCAACAGGAACATTGTCTGGGTTGCTCTGAGATCTAGAGTCTGTGTCAAAGGTACAATGCTGTGATATTAATTCAGACACCGGAAGAAGATGCCTGAGATTTCTTCTGTATTCTACATCCTCAGATTCCACTAAGTAAGATCTCGGCTCAGCACATATACCTCTCACTTGACCAATTCGATCAAAACCTTTCGCCGTTTGCATCATCACTATCTCTCCTTCTTTCAATGGACAAAGAAATCTGCTTGTTTTATCATAGCTGGACTTCTGAAAGGAACGCCTTTTAAATAGTTGGGCTTTGACTGCTCTGGTGTTTTTAGCATTAGGCACCAACAAACTGGAACTGATAGGCAAGGTTGTTTTGGTATGCCTAGGTAGAAGTCTCTGAGCAGGCGAGCCAAGTAAGTTGTCAAGGGGTATATTTCTGAGATTAAGCAAATTCAAGAAGATATCGGTATTGTCACGCTTTAACCTCTCTAGTAATTGCTTTGCACTTTGTACTGCACGTTCAGTTAGGCCGTTTGACTGTGGGTATTCCAGACTGCTAGTAATATGGATAAAGTCCCACACTTTTGAAAATTTCTGAAATGACTCACTGGTAAACTGGGTACCATTGTCAGAAATAACTTTGTGTGGACTACCATGGATAGAGAAATGA
The DNA here is from genome assembly GCF_019279795.1 of Protopterus annectens. Classification (NCBI taxonomy): domain Eukaryota; kingdom Metazoa; phylum Chordata; order Ceratodontiformes; family Protopteridae; genus Protopterus; species Protopterus annectens. The sequence continues at coordinate 282,811,139 of NC_056740.1, forward strand.
CATTTCAACTTAGTAATAACAGTACTGGACGTTAGGTTAGGTAGCAGATCGATCTCAAACCAGTTTGAATAGGAGTCTACCAACAATAAGTAATTCTAACTGTTCCACTTAAATATGTCAGTGCCTACTGTTGACCAAGGTAGTTCAGGAATCTGGCTTAGCTGAAATGGCTAATTTTGCAAATGTGATTTAGTACTATTGCATACTGAACAAGATGATAGTACTTTATCAATGTCTTTTGATAGAGAAGGCCAAAATACTAGTCCTCTCGCCCTTCTTTTGGTAGCTTCGGAACCTGGGTGGCCACAATGCAAAATCTGAATGTGCTTGTGTTGTAAGGAAGTAGGAACAATAATATTAGGACCTTTGAGAATGATACCATCTTCCATCAACATCTCATCTCTATAAGAAAATTAAAGTTGCACTTCTGTTGGTACACAAGACTGCTTTGACGGCCATCCAACATTGATGAAGTGGTTGAGCTTTTGCAAAACTGAATCAGTCTTTGTATGATCTCTTAGCTCATCAAGTCTTGTGGTAGAAAAATGATGCAATTCCATGACACTGGAGTCAAAATTCTCTGCATTAAGCTTTTCTGTGGTATTTCTGGGTGATCCCAATAAGGTATCAGCCAGATAAAGAAGTTTCCCTTTTGTATAGACCATTTTGAAGCTGTACTTTTGTAATCTGAGCATGTACTGCAGTGGTGGTGCTGCAATAGCGTTGTCGCCTCACAGTAAGACGTTCTTCTGTTCGATTCTCAGCTAGAGTGTCTTCTGTGTGCAGACATGCGTGAATGGGCATATCTTCGTTGTAGGTTGTGCATCAGGGCTGGCAACTCGGCACATAAAAATCTACTGCCAATCATTAGTGGACCGGAGTTCCGCTGTGGCGACCCCTAACCGGGAAAAGCCGAAAGACACAACAACTTTTGTAATCTGAGCATCATTCTTTGTAGTCTTGCTGGAGCTGTATGCATAGGCTTCTTTAAAATAGTGACTAGAGGTTGATGATCAGTCTCGATCTGGATAGCTCGGCCATAAATATAATCATGGAACTTTGAACATGCGAACACAATTGCCAAAAGTTCCTTCTCAATTTGAGCATACTGCATCTCAGTTTGAGTAAGAGTTCTAGAAGCATAGGCTACTGGTCTGCCCTCTTGAAGAATAACTACACTAAGACCAAACTTTAAAGCATCACAGGAAAGAATTACTGGTTCGAGGGCATCATAGTATCTCAACGTAGGTGTACTGTCAATTTTCTGTTTAAGTCAAAGTCAAAGAAAACGTTATTGTCAATCAGAACTACACAGCAGTGTAGCTGAACAAAATTACAATGCTTCATTCTCAATGCAGGAAACAGTTGCACATATAGACAGAGAAAAATTAATAAAATATCACAGTAGAATTTTAATAAGTAGCAATTTGTAAGTAAAGTAGGACAGGAGTGACCCACACCCATCCCAGAACAGGAGACAAGGAAGACAAGGAACAATATGAAGGTAATATTGTCAAAGTAAAATTGAAACAATAGCACCGTACCTATGAATAGACTAAATTATTGCAGTTTGTATATTGCACTTTACAGTTTTTCAGTGTGTAGGTGAGCTACCTTAGTATTGCACTTAATTATTGCACATCTATAAAATAAGCCCCTTGATAGGCTAGTTATGTAACAGACATCATGGTTCGTTTTTCCCAAGAGTTCAACAGTCTAATGGAGAGCAGAAAGAAACTGTTTTTTAGTCTAGTGGTCTTACAATGCAGGCTTCTGTATCTCCTGCCTGAGGACAGGCGAGTGTACAGACCATTGGCAGGAAGCGTTGGATCGCTGGAAATCTTTTTGGCCCTGTCAGTGCACCGGCATCTGTGTAGATCCTCCAGAGGTGCTGGGAGGTGCCAATGATTCTTTCTGCTGACCTTACAACCCTCTTGAGAGCCTTCCGTTCCTGATTGTTATAGCTCCCATACCAGACTGCACTGCTGTTGGTCAGGACACTTTCAATGGTGCCCCTATAAAAGGTATGAAGTATGAAGCTTGGTAATTTTCGCTTCCTAAGTTTCCTTAGAAAGTGCAACCATTGCTGAGCTTTTTTGACTGTGCTGGATATATGGACTGACGAGGATAAGTTCTCCATGATATGAGCACCCAAGAACTTTGTACTCTTGACCCTATCCACTGTCATCCCTTTCATCACTAGAGGTTTGTGTGGTACTTGAGATCTTCTAAAATCAACAATCAACTCCTTTGACTTGCTGACATTCAGTGCTAGATTGTTTCTGTCACACCAGACCTGTAGTTGATCAATCTCTTTCATGTAGGCCTCCTCCTGTCCATCTTTGATCAGGCCTATAACAGTGGCATCATCTGCGAATTTGATGATTCTATTCATCTCATGTGTGGCCATGCAGTCATGTGTCAGCAGAGTGAAAAGTAGAGGGGTTAAGACTCACCCCTGTAGTACTTCTGTGTTCAGGATAATACTTCCAGAGCTGTTGTCTCCCACATGAACCTTTTGAGGCCTTTCAGTAAGGAAGCTCAGAATCCAATTGCATAAATGAGAGTCTATGCCCAGTTAAAGTAGCTTCAGTATCTGATTCTGAGGGATGACAGTGTTGAAGGAAGAACTGAAATTGATGAAAAGCAGTCTTGCAGAGCAGTTTTTGCCTTCTAACTGGGTCAGTGTTTCATGGAGAGCTAGTGAGATGGCATCCCCTGTACTGCGGTTTGTCCTGTATGCAAATTGCAGTATGTCCAGTGTCACAGGTAGGATTGAGGCTATATGATCTTTGACCAGCCTCTCCAGGCACATCCTTAATGTTGAGGTTAAAGCAACTGGTCTGTAGTCATTCAGAGTTGTTGGCTGTGGTTTCTTGGGTAGAGAAATGATAGTCATCTCTTTGAAGCATTTCAGAACACTTGCTAGATGGAGTGAGGTGTCATTAAATTAAAATTACATTAAGGTCATTAAATGCTCTCTGGTGTTGTTCCAACCATGACCAGACAACATTTTTGCATGTCAGCTCTCTTAAAGGTGTTGATAATTCACTGACGTTGATAGATTAGTTCTAAGCTAACTGCCCTTGTGGGCCATTTTAAGCCTAGCCAATTATCCCTTGTGAGACTTAAACCCTGCACCTTGTGTTTGTAAGGCAAACACCTTAACCATTAGGCCACCCTCCCAATTCCCAAGTCAGGTATGAACTTGCCCAAATAGTTAACCATACCAAGAAAAAACTGTAAGGCTTGGACATTGTCTGGAGCTGGCATCTCACGAATGGCTGTTTGTTTGGTAGGGTCTGGTCACAAGCCTGTACTGTTAAATAAATGACCTACATAAGTAACTTCAGGTAGCCTGAATTTACATTTCAGAGGACTGAGCTTTGAATTCACTTCATGCGCTCTGTCCAGAACTTTCCTGAGGTTTCTGTCATGCTCTGCTTTACCATTACCTCCAACTAGTAAATCATCTACTATTATAGCACATTGATAACCTGAAAAAATTTGCTCCATTGCATGCTGAAAGACTTCAATGGCAGAATTTATTCCAAAAGGCATTCTGAGAAATCTGTATCTGCCAAATGGGGTACTGAGTGTAGTCAGTAGTGAAGATTTATGATCAAGCATTACTTGCCAAAATTAACTCTTTGCATCTAAGACAGAAAAAAACAGTGGAATTTGGCATAAGGGTAGCAACCTCCTCAACTATACACATAGGATGGTGGGGCCTCTTTAATGCTTTAAGTCTCTTGGGTCAATACATATTCTGATTTCATCTGAGCTTTTCTTATGAGCAACTACCATGGAAGATACCCATTCAGTTGGTTCTGTGACTGGACAAATCACACCTTGTTGCACCATTTTATCTAGCTGGACCTTGACTTTGTCCTGCATAACTATTGGAACTTTTCTCACTGCTCTGACCACTGAACTGACCTCTAGGTCTAACTTCATGGAGTACACAACTGGAAGTTTGCCTAGCTTGTCTTTGAAAACATCAGCATACTCTGAGAAAATAGCATCAGTGAAACTGGAACTAGGACATGTGCTTACATGATGGACTTCTTTGGTAAAAGAAAGCAGTTTCATTCTTAAACTGCCTCTGAGACCTAACAATGACTGCACATGTCTTCCGACTACATAAAATTTCAAGCTGTAACTGTTCCCAGCTGAATAGAATGAAAGCACTACTGAGCCTTTGGTTTGAATCTCTTCACCTCCATAAGCAAGAGGCTTCTCACAATTGGCCAAATTAAGCTGCTCACCAGCTCTTACTCTAGCAAAGGTTTCTGCTGACATAGCACTGCACTTTGAGCCAGTGCCTACTTTAAGCTCTGTGGGTTTACCATTGATCAGGACAGTACAAAACACTTTGTTCTTTGCCAACAAGTGTACTGGATTAACCTTTTCACCAACCACTGATACACCATTTACATAGAAAGTAGAGATGCAGATTTCTATATGATCAACTTGCTTTTTAGAATGGCTTTTCTTAATAAATGAATGAGGCTTGCTTGACTTACAAATCTTTTGAAAGTGATTCAATTTTTTACACTTGTGGCATTGCTGACCAAATGCTAAGCACTTCTCTCTTTTAGACTCATGACTGGCACCACAATTATGACAGTTAACAATAAGACTTGACTTGGGTTTTGCTGACTCACCCTTATGCTGCACTTAGCATGTCCGTTTTACTGAGCTAGTTTTAGAACTTGCTGGAAAGTTATGGGTTCTCCCTGGGAATCCCACAGGGGCTGTGGCTACCATGTGCTTACCTGTTTCTGTTAACCATGGGCTGCATGCTGTCTACATTTGCTCTAAAAGCTGCTGAAACCATGCTCTTATCACTTGCAATCATATTTGTGTGCCCTTCTGTAAGCTCATGTATTTGACAAATCTCTATGGCTTTGCTCAATGTTGAATCACTGTCACAAAGCAAAATCTTTCTCACTGCGGCATGATTAACACCACACACAAGCCTGTATTTTATCAACTCATATTTCAAATCACCAAATCTGCACATTTTAGCCTTGTTTCTCAAGTCAGTAATATAAGCTGCAAAAGTTTCTCCTGGCTTTTGGTCTCTTGTATAAAATAGGTGCCTCTCCAGTGTAACATTTGTCTGGGGGTTACACATTTCTCTAAATAAGAAGTTATGCACTCACCATAACATTCCATCTGAGTAGGAAACTTCATTTGTCTGCAACCTTTGGGTATCGGATCCGATTTCGGATCCGAGCTGGCAACTTGTTTCACAGCTATCAGATCCGAGCTCCTAGCTCCTCCCCTTACCCATAATCCCCTGCCAACCCTGACTGACCTCAGATCAAGTTTGCCCTCATACAAGCAGCTAAAAAGGTTAAATGCATCCCGTAGGGGACTAGAAGAAGGACATCCAGGGACTAAAACTTCTGAAGGTCAGGGGGAAGGAGGGGGGGATGGCTGCAGACAAATGAAGTTTCCTACTCAGATGGAACGTTATGGTGAGTACATAACTTCTTAATCTGAAGTAGGTACTTCATTTGTCAGCAACCTTTGGGACAGAGTCCCCAGCTACCTGGATCTTGGGTGGCCATCATGGAAGGATATTCTGAGGCACTGCGGAGCCAAAAGATGCTCTCCCTCTGGAGATAACGTCCAGCTTATAATGGTTGATGAAGGTATGAGATGAGGCCCAAGTGGCTGCGGAGCAAATATCATCTAAAGACACTCTAGACCTAAAGGCAGCGGAGGTAGATATAGAGCGAGTAGAGTGTGCACGAACTCCCTGAGGTGCGGGCCTCCCAGAGCTTTCATAGGCCGATAGAATACACTGTGAGATCCATCGTGATAAAGTGACCTTAGAGACAGGTTTACCTAAGTTAAATTTGGCAAAGGAGATGAACAACTGGTCGGATTGTCTATGACCAGCAGTCCTCTGAATGTAAAAGCGCAGTTGTCTATTCACATCTAACGAATACAGTTTGTATTCTCCTTTGTTCTGATACTTAGGAAAGAAGACTGGCAGGTTAATGGATTGATTGATATTGGCCTCTGAAGCCACCTTGGGAAGAAACGAGGGGTTGGTCCTGAGGTACACTCTATCCTGGTGAAAAGCCAAGTAGGGAGGTTTTACACAAAGGGCCTGAAGCTCAGAAACTCTTTTCGCTGAAGTAATAGCGACAAGGAACGCCGTTTTCCAAGATAGGTACTTAAGATCAACCGAAGCAGCAGGTTCAAAAGGGGGAGCTGTCAATGCCTGTAGGACTAGGGATAAATCCCAAGGGGGTATAACTTCCTTGACAGGAGGTCTGAGCAGGAAGGTACCCTTTAGAAAGGTTTTACACAATTTCGCCATAATCAAGGGACCTGACTCATGTCCCACATGGTAATGAGAGATAGCTGCCAGTTGAACCTTGACCGTAGAGCAGCTAGCCCCCTGATGAAACCGACCTGTAAGGAAATCCAACACAGTCGGTAACGGCGCTGTGAAGGGATCTAAGTTATGATTCTCAGCCCAGATGGAGAAACGCTTCCACTTACTGCGATAGACCTTCCTAGCGGAAGGTTTATGTGCTGCTACAAGGATGGCTTTAACTGGAGAAGAGATTCCGGGAGTCCTGATTAGGAGTGGAACTGGAGCAGCCAAGCTGTCAACTTGAGGTTGTCCAGATTCGGGATCGGGAGATTCAGGGCATGAGACATTAGATCCGGTAGGGGATCCAGAATCCAAGGAGGATTTACCAGGTGAGACCACAGGTAAGGGAACCACGCTTGACGAGGCCAGAATGGGGCAATGAGGATCATTCTGCTCCCCAACCGACTGGCTTTCTGTATGAGTTTCAGCATCAGAGGTAGAGGTGGGTAAGCATAAAGTAGACCAGGAGGCCAAGCATGCACCAGAGCGTCTCTAGGGATTCCCCGAAGGGGGGAATTAGAGCGAAGTAACTGTTGCATTTTGTATTTGAGGGAGAAGCAAAGAGATCGCAACAGGGTTGCCCCCATTTGGCAAAAATCCACTTCGCTACCTGGGGATTGAGAGACCACTCGTAAGGAGAAAGGATGGTGCGGCTGAGCCTGTCTGCCAGAATGTTGGTCCGTCCCGGAATGTGCATCGCAATAAGAAAGCGGTTGGTGGAGGTCGCCCATTCCCACACTCTCATGGCCTCTCAACAGAGAGGATAGGACCTGGTTCCCCCCTGTTTGTTGATGTACCAGACAACTGACATGTTGTCTGTCTGGATCGCAATAGTTCCTACAAGAAGAAGGTTCTGAAGTGCTTGCAATGCTAATAGCACCGCCCTCATCTCCAGAACATTGATATTAAAAGAGGTCTCTGTGTCATTCCACGTGCCTTGGACCGTCCTGCCTGAGCAATGCCCCCCCACCCGAGGTGAGAGGTGTCCGTGGTCACCGTGGCAAGGGGAGGAGGCGTGGAGAAGGGATGTGCCGTATGGAGGTCCAGAGATTGGAGCCACCATAAGAGAGCCCTTCTGCAAGCCCTGCTGAGGGGAATAGGATGGCTTAGGGGGTAATGTAGAAAGGACCACTGTATTTGAAGGGTCCATTGCAGGACCCACATATTTAGACGAGCCAATGGCAAAAGAGTGATTGCCGCCGCCATGGAGCCTAGAGCCCTCAGGACCAACTCTGCCGATGGGGCTTCTAATTGGAGGGTGGCCCGCACATGAAGCCTCAGGTTTTGTAGTCGTTCCGCAGTCAAGAATGCTAGAAGGTTTCTTGTATCCAACTTGGCCCCTATAAACCCTATCACCTGAGTCGGGGCATGAGAAGATTTGTCCCTGTTGATGGTGATGCCCAGCTGGGGAGCAAGCCAGAGGAAGTAGTCCCTGGCTGAGCAAAGTAGATGCCTTGTCGGGTCGGTCAGGAGCCAGTTGTCCAGGTATGGAAAAACCTGCATTACCTGGAGTCTCAGGTGGGCCGCTATCACTGCTAATACTTTGGTAAACACCCTGGGGGCTGTAGTGAGGCCAAAGGGAAGGACCCTGAACTGGTAGTGACTGGCTCCCAGCCGGAAGCGGAGGAACCTCCTGGATCATTTGTCCATCAGAATGTGGTAGTACGCATCCTTGAGGTCTACTGAGCACATCCAGTCATTCTCCCGCAATAGGGGGAGGATGGATTGAAGAGTGACCATCCATAATTTTTGTTTGGTCACTGACAGGTTCAAAAGGGAGAGGTCGAGAATTGGCCTTAAGTCCCCCGTCTTTTTTTGGCACCAGAAAGAACCTGGAGTAAAAACCTAATCCGCGCTGGTCTGGGGGGAACGGGTTGGATGGCTCTTTTTTCTAGGAGCTGCTGAATTTCTGCAGCTGCTACCTCCCCCTGATCGGGTGGTACATCGGGGAGGTTTCTGAGTTTGGGGACATGATACAGGGGAATTTGGTAACCTCTGGATATGATATGAAGCACCCAGTGATCTGATGTGATGGACTCCCAAGCTGCCAGGTGCCTCGAGAAACGCCCTCCCGACTGCCTCCAGAGTGGAGCAGTCAGGCAACCCCTCAGGGTTGCTGCATGGGCCGATCAGAGAAGGTTTCTCTGGACCCAAAATTCTTCGGGCCCCCTCTGCCTCTAGGGCGGCGTCCTCCCTGTCCTCCTCTGCCACGGAAGGACTGGTTGTCCGGAGCAGGCTGGGAATGTTGCGATTTCCAGAACCACATCTTCTTCTGTCCCTTTTGGTTCTTAGAGAAGGACCTCTGGGGAGCAGAGAAGCGGACTCCGACGGCAGACAATGTCTTCCCATCCTTTTCGCTCTGGACTAAAGTCTTGCGAACTGTCTTGCCAAATAAGGCAAAATCATCAAAAGGGGCATTCGCAAATGATGCCTTGAAGGGTTCTGCGAAGTCACAATGTCGGAGCCAGGCCTGGCATCTCATGACTAGGCCTGCTCCGCTGGCTCTAGCGGCTCCCTCTGTGGCATGGGACAAAAGCCACATAGATGTATTCGATATAGATCTTAGAGTGGCCATGCGAGTGGAGTACAATTGTTTGTCCTCCGCCGACATGGACTCCGGGCGGGGGGGGGGGGAAGCAGCGTATTCTTTGATAAGGTCTCGCTGCATCCAAATAATGTGTGCCGTGTAGTTCAGGGACCTTACTGAGAAGGTCGCTGAACTAAAGACCCGCTTCCCTAGGCGATCCATCGAGCGGGATTCTTTGCTCGGTGGATGGACCGAGGGGCTCTCCTGAGCTAACTCCCTCTTAGTGGCTGCCGCCACCAACATGGCATCTACGGGGGGAGCCTTGCTCCAGTGGGACCTCTCTGAAGGGGGGCTCAGAATCCTATCGGGGCGTTTGGGAACTAGCTCCACAGTGTCCGGCTCCTTCCACGCCCTGGTGGTAATAAGGTCCACCAAGGGGTCAGGCGGAGGGGACACCCAAGAGGTAGATGGGCCTGCTTCGAATGCCTCCAGGAACACGGACTCGTCGGAGGAAGCCTTGGGGGCAGACAACCCCCCTAATCCTGAGCATTTCCATGACATCCTCGGGGGGTGACCTTGGGGAGCCTTCCCCTTCATCCAAGTCCGTGTCTTTTGTTAAGGACTCAGGGGAGTCCACGTGCCTCCTCTTACACTTCCACTTATGAGGAACATCCTCGGGGGGGGCTGTCCGAGGAAGTCTCACCAGCAACATCTTGTTCCAAAGGAATGACCTGAGACATCAAAGCAGACTGTCCCTGTGGCCAGGTGATGGAAGCCAGACCCAGCTGAGAGGGAGTGCAGGATGGGGCCGAGGCAAGGGCCGGGGGTCCAGATGCACTCAACAGAGCCCTCTCCACCGAATCGAAGGCTGAGGGAGACCCGCTCTCTCTCGGATCCGAGAGCCGACTGCCACTCGGATCCAATGGGGGGATCTGAACTGGAGCCAAGACCATCGGATCCGAAGGACCCGTGTGCTCCGACCTGGACGGAGCCAAAGGCACACTGAATCCCTCGGATCCGAAGCTCAGCCCACGGCTCCGAGAGCTTGGATCCGACAAGGACGGACCCGACAAACTCGAGGGAAAGGTCGGAGCCGAAGTACCAAGCACTGTCGGCGCTGACCCACCCCGGCTCCAATGCTGCCCGGCTCCAGGCGCTCCGAACCCGGGAAGCGGGTCGGAGAAGGAGCTATCGGGGCAAAAAAAACGTTGAGCTCCCCCCTGAAGGGGGGGGGGGGTAGGAGCACTCCCATCTGCAGCTGGGCCTGGATGAACCTTCACATCATCCGGTCCAAGTCTGCATCTGACAGGCTATAAGTGGATCTCGACGAGGCCACCGAGGCGGGCCGGGAGTGCCGCCTCGATGACCTAGACGGAGATCGGGTCTCCTCCTCGGATCCCGGTGAGAAGCATGGGGACCGGAGCCGAAGAGGAGGAGACTTGGAAGCCATGGAGGGAGAAGCCCACTTAGCCGGGGGGGCCGAAGCGGAGGTCTCGGCCCGCCGCTTGTGGTGCTTCAACCTCTTTTTCTCCCTCCTGGCCTCCCTCTCCTCTGGCGCTGTAGCGGGAGTTTGAGTCCCGGCCAGGGGGCGAGAGGCAGGAGTGGCCGCCACCAAGGACTGGGGTGAGGCCACGGGAGCACCGGAGGCCGAAGCCGAATCCGGGGGCAAAAGTCCCGCCAGGATCAGCTTCAACCTCCGCTCTTTCAGTGCCTTGGGGTTGAACCCCGCACAGATAGCACACCCTGAGGACAGGTGTTCAACCCCAAGGCACCGAACACACCGAGTGTGGCCATCTGCCGGTGAAAGCTTATGGCCACACTCGGTGCATTTAGAGAAGATCGGTTTTGGGGCCTCTGACATTATACTACAAAAAAAGCAAACTCACTCACACAAGGCCCCAAACACACACAGACCCACACAAACACTACGCACCAGCGAGGGGAGGGGAGGAATTTACACTAACAAAAAATACAAGATTCTAAGGCTAAAATAAAAGGGAACCTAACACACTCAACTTTTTACTAAAAAATTACAACAATAAGTACAATAAGTTGAAAACTTATCTGCATATACTAGGAGCGCTGAATCTAGCTGCTTTCACTAAGCGCGGCAAACTAGATCTGAGGTCAGTCAGGGTTGGCAGGGGATTATGGGTAAGGGGAGGAGCTAGGAGCTCGGATCTGATAGCTGTGAAACAAGTTGCCGGCTCGGGTCCAAGATCGGATCCGATACCCAAAGGTTGCTGACAAATGAAGTACCTACTTCAGATTTTACGTTTCATGCACTCAGGGTCCTCTCTTGATTCAGCTTGTACAACAATATGGCAATTTCCCCTTCTCCTGCATATACTATTGGTGCCACAAATGAATGTTCTCTTTCAATGGATTCTGACCCCGCTAAGTTAAGCAAAATAAATGCCCTTGTACATGCATCTTTGTCAGGAAAAAGCTGCTTGTATGAAAATATCGTATTGCTGCTCAAATACTCTCCATTCTCTGCAATATTATGATCAAACACAAGTGGACTGGGTCAGCAAAATGCTTCTGCTATATCAACACACAGTAATAAAGACCCTTGGAATTATGTATGAACATACACACATATATGCCAGAAATTTATGCCAGAACTTGTAATTATGCCCAACAGCAGAAAAGACTCTTCAAAATAACTGCACCTTGTAAAATAAGTTTACACAGCGCAAGAACAGTTTGAAATCACTGTACTTTGCAAAACTACCTCGTATCAGTGTAAGAAACACTTTGAAATGACTTCACTTTGCAAATGAACTATACACAGCACAAGAAACTTCTTGAAATGGCTGTACTTTGCGAAATAACTCTGTACAGTATGAGAAACACTTTGAAATGACAGTCCTTTGCAAATAAAATGTACACAGCACAAGGAATCTTTCAAAATGACTGTATTCTGACTGCACTTGGCGAAATAACTGTACTTTGCACAGAGTAAACTCTTCAAAATAATTGTACTGTAATAAAGCATACACTGCAAACACTCTGCACACTCTGAGATGCTTTGAACAACTCTAGTTATGCTCTGAATAGCTTTAGTCAATCCAGAATAGTAGCTCATGTCAAAACATGGTTGTTTATTAAAAAACATGCAGTCACCTTGCTTTTTTATACTTATTTTACCCTTTTATTGTACTTGTTATGCCCATTTGACCTCTTATCATGCTTGTTATGCTTTTCATGTGCCCTTTTTAATTATAACATGCTCATTTTACTTTTAACATGCTCGTTATGCAAATCGGAAATAACTTTGAACACCCACATATGTATTTCTGATAATTCTATCAAATATCATTGTTTTGAATATTTTGTTTAATCAATAATGCATTTTGTGCCTTTTGTTTGATTAATAATACATTTTGTGATACTCATTTGATTAATAAAGCGTTTTGTGCTTTACGAATGCTTTGTATTATTTTCTTTACAAAATAAATAATTTCTGTGAGTTTTGGTTACCTGAAGTTTGTTTCTGGCCTTTTTAATCTTTTGGGCACTGTATCACCCAACTTGCTCAATGTACCTTCACCATTAACTCTGCACCTCATGGATTAAAGAAGTTGCACTTTCCATCCCAGTTCTGACACCGTGTTTCTTGTCGGTCTGCATAAACAGATGAACAGTTGTGGGTTTGGTTCAAGCAGCTCTATTATATACAAACACATCAGAATTGAGGTGTAGTAACTTAAATAAACTTATAAACAGACTGACTACTGCACTCATACATGTTAACACTCTTGCTGTTCTCTCAAATGGCACTGCTGCCTGCGCGTGCTCTTTATATGCACATGCCCACACTTTGGAATGCTTCTTAAAATTACAACACACACTCTGTTCTACATAGCCCAATGCTCTGAGCACTAATTTTGCTGGAGGATACAGTATTGCAAGAATCTGTCTGATATGTAGTCTTAGAGCAGAAATTCTGTCTGGAAGGAGGAAGACCAGGTTTTTGGATGTGTCCAGATGTGCACCAACGAAGTCTATTACTTGAACAGAGTGCAACTGCAATTTCTGCATGTTAATGGCTATGCCTAAGGTAGGGGCTTGGTGTAACAAATAGTCCCTGGCTTGGATGCGTAGATGCCTGTTTGGGGCAGTCAGAATCCAATCATCTAGATAAGGAAACATGTCGAATCCCTGCAGTCTCAAGTGAACTGCAACTACCATTATGCATTTGATGAACACCCTGGGGGCTGTGGTGAGACCAAAAGGGAGGACTCTGAACTGGTAGTGGTTGGCTCCCAGCCTGAAGTGAAGATACCTTCTGGAGCGTTTGTCCATTTTGATATGATAGTATGCATCCTTTAGGTCTATCGAGCACATCCAGTCATCCATTTACAGTAGTGGCAGAACTGACTGGACCATGACCATCCTGCATTTTGAGTTTTTTACTGATTTGTTCAGGGATGTCAGGTCCAAAATTGGCCTCAGACCCCCCATCTTTTTTGGTACTAAAAAGAATCTTGAGTACACTTCTAATGTGATTTGATCTGGAGGGATCTTCTGGATGACTCTTTTTTCAAGCAGTTTTGCAATCTCCAAAGCTGCTGATTCCCTCTGATTGGTACAACATGGTGGAGGGATCTCTTTAGTTTGGGATGTTTTAAAAAGGGAATGGGGGAGCCTCTGGATATGATCATTTACACGTAGAGATGAATTGCTGTGGCTAACCATGCTTCTGGTTGCAAGGCTCCAGGCAGGGACAGTTAGGCAACCTTTCAGAAGCACTGAAAGGGTCAGTCCAAGAATGAATCTCGAGACCCTTGATTTTGCAGACCCCCCCTCTGCCGTGTGGGTGTCTACCATTGTAACTGTTTACCTCTCGGCCTCTGGGGTAAAAGTATCCCTGAGAACCTCGAGACGTCCTGAACCACAATTTTTTACCACCATGCTGATCCGTGGAGAAGGATCTTTGTGGTGTGGAAAACCAGATTTTGATGGCAGACAAGGTCTTTCCATCTTTCTCACTATGGGAGAGTGTGTCTCTGAATGTGGGACCAAACAATGACCAGCCATCAAAAGGTGCACTGATGAATGATGCCTTGAAACATTCCGCAAAGTCACACAGCCGCATCCAGGCATGATGCCTAATGACAATGCCTGAACTGGCAGTCCTTGAGGTGCACTTTGCAGCATGGGAAATTAACCTCATGGATGTGTTGGAAACTGATTGAAGAGTAGCCATACTGGAGGAGAGGACCTTGTGTTCCTCATCAGGCATGGACTCTGGGACAAAGCTACAGAGTTCTTTGATTAAATCCCTCTGTAGCCTTGTAAAATGAAAAAGATAGTTTAGCGCTCATAGGGTAAAAGCAGCTGAGCCGTAAACTCTCTTGCCAAATCTGTCCATGGTCCTAGACTCCTTGTTGGGGGATGAACAGTGGAACTTTCCTAAGCTAGCTCCTTTTCGGTGGCTGCCACAACAACTATGGCATCTACCGGAATCCTTATACTCCAATGTGGTCAGTCTGTTGGGGCACTAAGAATCCTATCTGTGCATTTTGGGATAGGTTATAGTGTCCAGCACCTTCCATGCCCTGGTTGATGCTAGGTTGATGAGTGCATCAGCAAGGGGGGGGGGGGTCACCCAAGACATAGATGGGCTGGACCCAAAAGCCTCCGAGAACACTGTTTCCTCATGGGTAAGATTTTGGGTAGACCAACCACCTTTTTGGTGCAGGATTTATAAGATCTCTCCAAAGGAGATCCAGGTGCCTCCGCTTGCACCTTCTCTTCCAAGGTACCATCGCAGGGGGATATTCCAGGGAGGTATTGGAAGAGACTTGGGGTTCCAAGGATGGAATAGCTTGGACACTTTGCTGGGCCAACTGTCCCAGAGGCGGCAGACATGGGGTCACAGACAAAATATCCATGGAGGTAAGGGGTAGATCCGAAAGCATTTGAGCCCAGGATCTCCTGGATAGGGAGAAAACCCTCTCCACCACCTCAAAGGCAGACAGTCCTGCAGATGCCAAAGACATTCTCTTCGGAGCCGAAGCTGTCAGGGCAGAAAGTACCCGAGCCTCCCTGGCCATCCACTCTGAAGGGGGAATTGGTGCCTAGCTGTCGAATGCTGAGGCTCCAAGGAGACGCAATGGCTCGGAAAATTTCAGAGTTGAAATCAGACCCACAAAACTGACGTCAAGGCTTCAGCTCCTAGAGCCACTCTGCTCAGACATGGTCAGAGTCAAGAGAGTCAGGGAAGCTGCTGGAGTCGGAGAAATAATCACTACTGTCTCTGACACCTCGAATCTCGGGGCCTTCGAATCCAAAGACTCTGAAACAGTAGGTCAAATTAGAGAAGGAGCATCTGGTAGAGGCCTGAAAGGAGAAAGCTGACTAACAGACCTGGAGGGGACGGAGCTGGTAAAACCCCCATCTGGATTTGTGTCTGAAGGAATTGCCTCATCAGTTTATCCATCTCTGATCCAGAAAAGCTATGGCAGGATCTGACAGAAAATGCTGAAGGTGGTCTTGAGGATTTTATATGGGATCTCTCCTGAAATGGAGATCCTGAAGAAGTAAGAGGAGCTCAGGTCTGAGGAGATGACTCAGCAGGCTTACTCGATTCTGAGGATTTCAGATCTGATACTCTGGGAGCCTTTTTGGGTGGCTCGCTGGAAGTAGAGGACGACTTGTCCGGGGAACATTTCCGTTAATTCTGGATGTCTTTGTGCTTCTTGGCGGGGTTTGAGCCTTGAAGTAGAGAAACATGCAGCTTGGGCAAAAGATGGAGTAAGGCCCTTTAAAATAAGTTTATTTCCGCGGTCAGCCAAACCACACTGGTGAAACCCCTTGCAAATAGAGTAAGGAGTTTCAAGATGTGCAGGGCTGACACAATACATACACTCGGGAATCTCATGCCCACAGGAACATGTTAAAGAAGAGAAGGGAAAGTAAAGTAAGTCCCACAAAGAATGGACCAGCGAACAGCTTTTTGTGGTGCTGCGGTAGCGTTGTCGCCTCACAGTAAGACGTTGTCCTGTTCGATTCTCAGCTAGAGCGACTTCTGTGTGGAGACATGCATGAATGGGCGTACCTTCGTTGCAGGTTGTGCATCAGGGCTGGCAACTCGGCACGTAAAAATCTGCCAATCATTAGCTGACCGGAGTTCCGCTGTGGCGGCCCCTAACCGGGAAAAGCCGAAAGACACAAACAAACAATAGGAACTAAGAAGATATAGGAAAGAGGGAAGAACAATAGTACAGCAAAGAAAAATCAAACATCTGCGAACATGAGAAAAAACACTCAATGGAGTTTCAGCACATGGATCATGATGCTTCTTGACAAGAGTGGCAAAAGATATCTGAGGTAATTTGGGGGAGTGAGGCATGATGAGTAGGGAGGAGTTCCAGCTTCAGAGCCTAAAGCTTTGGAAAGAGGCTGAGTTGGATCCAAGGGTTGGATCTGAAACCCACAGGTTGAGGAACAAATGAAAATGACATCATCAGATATATAGTTTTCCAAGTTAAATATTTTAGTTCTATCTTAGCTAAAGGTTCAAATGGAGACAGGATTAAAGCCTGCAATACTACATTTAAATCCCAAGGGAGAGTAGGATCTTAAACAGGAGGTCTACGGAGAAGTGCTCCTCTTAGAAAGACTTGACAAAGTTTGAAAGATGCTAGAGATGGATCTATTCCAACATGAAGGCTGAAGGTAGCAACTAATTGCACTTTAACATCAGAACAGCCAGCTCTTTCACTGAAGATTGATACTAGAAATTCCAGAAATTTAGAGACAGGAGCAGAAAAGGAATCTAATCAATACTGCTGTGCCCAAAAACAAATCTTTTCCATTTACTTTTGTAAAGTTTTATGGTGGAAGCTTTGTGAGATGATAAAACAATATGACAAACTGGGGAGAACAGCTTTGGTTGTCTAGCAATCAAAGGAAATGTAGAAACCAAGTAGTCAATTTTAGGCCAGGAATGTCTGGATGAACTGAGTCTGCTGGGTGAAATAGAAGGTCTGGAGCTGGATCTACAATCCAGGGGGAACAAAGAAGATGAGGTAAAAGAAAGAGAAATCAAATCTGGCAAGGCCAATAAGGGGTAATGAGAATTACTGTGCTTTTCACTCGGGATGCTTTCTGAAGAAGTTTGGGGATGAGAGGTACTGGAGGATAGAAATAAAGGAAACCAGCAGGCCAATTGTGAAGTAGAGCATCTCTCTGTGACTCCCCCAGTGGTAGGGTGAGAGAAAAGAACCTGCTGCACTTGTTGCTGAGAGGGGATGCGAAAAGGCTGCAGTATGGTTGATTCCAACAACGGAAAATCCTCTCCGCCAACTTCATATTGAGAGACCACTTGTGAGGCATTAGAATAAACCTGCTTAACTTGTCTGCGATCACGTTGGACTATCCTGTAATGTGCACAATCATCAACTGGATGAGATCGCCAACTGCCACACTCTTAGAGCTTCTCAACACAGGG
Organism: Protopterus annectens; assembly: GCF_019279795.1. Lineage (NCBI taxonomy): Eukaryota > Metazoa > Chordata > Ceratodontiformes > Protopteridae > Protopterus > Protopterus annectens. Next base: position 282,828,530 of record NC_056740.1, read on the forward strand.
GTTAAGATTTGATTCCCCTTGTTGGTTGATGTACCAGACCACAGACATGTTGTCTCTCTGAATTGCAATAGTCCCAGTGGGCAGAGTGTCTTGAAAGGCCTGCAACACTAGAAGGACAGCTCTCATTCCCAGGACATGGATATGCATGTTGGCCTCTTCGAGGGACCATGTGCCTTGGACTGTCGTTCCCAGGAAGTGCCCCCACCCGATCTGGAAGGTATCCATGGTCACTATGGCCTTGGGTTGGGGAAGAAAAAGGGGACAACCTACTTGTACTTGACTTGATTGTATCTGTGAAGGCTGCCAGCCTAACCAGATAGAATTTTATACATAATTCTGTCATTTGTAAATACGAATGTTGAACTACAGTCTTGTTTTCTTAATTGAAAGGAAATACTGTAAAATGTTGAAATACAGGCTTGTTTTCTTAAATGAAAGAATATGCTGTGAAATGTTGAACTTAAAACAATGTAGCAACATTGCCCTCTGCTGTAAAGAAAGTTAAGACAAGCATTTCATGTCTGTCCTCTGAAGTTAATTACTTCATGCCTGTCCTTTGAAGTTAAAGATTCGGAGTCATTCCGTCTGGGCTAGCACATTCTTTGTATAGTTTTAACCAAGTATTAGCTTGCTATATTTAAACATGCAAATGTATTTTATTGCTCTGGTTTCTGCTTAGATGAAAAAGAATGTAGATGCAGTTTCTGTTGGCCTGGGAACCCCAGGAAGGGTGAAGAATGATGTAATATTTATCAGAACTGCAATTTCAATTTAAACAGAGAGAACCAGAGATTATTAAGCATTTTTGTCTTGACCATCCAACTCACAGCACTGTCTTGCTCATATGTAAGTTATCTTAGACTTGTGTTTTCTTTTAGAAATAGCTAGAAATTAGAAGGATTAGACTAAGTGTTTTTCTGTGATGTCAGAACTGTACTACTGAATTATTTTAAGTATTTCTGTGTGATCTCTGAACTCTTGACTAACACTGTGTAGTAAAAAGTATTGTCTTGTGGTTTTAATTATTTATTATTAAATATTTTAAAACCTTTTAACGGTGGCTGGTTTACGTAGAGATAAGTTAAGCTCTAAGAGTACATTGCATGTATATAAGGATCCTGTACCAAGTCACTCTAATAAGCCTTGACTGTTTAGTCACACTTACCAACTAGATAATAATATTGCACAGTAATAATTGGACACCCTTTTAAGGGCCTTTGAGTAGCTGATAAGTATTAGCTGGGTGGTGGCATGTGGTACTACTGTATAATCTGGGTAAAAGGGCACAGCTGGAGAACCTGTGCCAGCCTTCCCCAGAAGTGTCTGTGTGGTTGTATAAACTCGTATCTCAAAGTGTGTGTGTGTTAGCTACTTGGGCAGGGACACAAAGCACTGGTTGGACAGAGAGGGTGCTGGAGATTTTAGCTTGCCCAGCTGGCTGAGATCTGGACCCCACAGCTGTGCCAGTGGGGAGTCTTATTGGGGACCTGGACAGCAAGGGAGAGAACAGCCCCGGACTGACTGTGATCTCTGTGTGCTCTTAAGGGAAATTGCACTTTGCTGTAAGTATTTGTTATCCTTTCCTCATATATGAGACGCCCTCTCTGGTGTTAGTGGTGAGGATTGAGGTGCCTTGATTGCTGGGCCAGGGCACAGGCATCACAGTATCCATCATAGGAGACATTTTTTACAAGCTTGAGTTCTCTTTATCCGACTGAACAGAGGGTGATAAAGAATGGAACATTAAGTATCGAAGGTCCATAGTAGTACTTTCATATGGTACGTTGGTAATGGTACTAGGATGATTGCCACTGACATGGACATTAAAGCTTGAAGGATTAATCAAGGTGAGAGAGAGGGTTGATTTTCCTGACATGGAACTGAATAGTCTGAACTCTCACCAAAGGAAGAGAGGCTGTTTGTGCGGTCATTTTGAAATGAAAAGAAGTTATGCACTTACCATAATGTTCCATCTTGTTTGCTGCTCAATAGAGAGTAAAGATGAAAGTGGTTAACAGAGAAGCCATATCAAGTAGTCATATCTAAAAACAACATGCAGGTATCCTGTAAACATTCATTCCTCCAGAAGTCTTAAGATGGGGTTGGTGGGACAGGAGTTGAGGAAGAATGAAAATGGACAACACAGATGGAACGTTATAATAACTACATAACTTCTTTATCTGATATTGTCAATTTTCATTCTATCCTCAACAAGTGGGACATCATCCCTACCTACCTGTGTCCAGGGTGGACTACAAACAAGATCTGAGGTAGCTGGGGGGGATGCATTAAGGGCAAGGGAGATGCTCAAGAGATTTGGTTAACCCGAGCTTTAGCAACAGCCAAGTAGTATCTGACGGTTTGGATCTGAACCCAACTTGTTGAGGACAGAATGAAAATTGACAACATCAGATGCACCTACGAATTCTAAAATCTGAGTTGGTTCCAGATGAGATTTATTGCAACTGAAATACCCAGACGGGAGCAAATTTAGACTTCATAATCTCCAGCTTGTATCAGTCAACGTCTGGTCAGAGTGGTGATGAGCCCGAAACACTCAGAATCTTTGCAGCCTCAACTGAGCTGTCACTACTGCCATACACTTGATGAACACTCTAGGGGCTGTGGTGAGACTAAATGGCAAAGCTATGAATTGGCAATTAGTGGGTCCTAGCTGGAAGGCCAATATCTCCTGGACCATCTATTCACTTTGATATAATAGTATGCATCCTGAAGATCTACTGAGTACATCCAACCGTCCTTGTGCATAAAAGGCAGAATGGACTGAACTATGACCATACAGAACTTTGTGTAATGAACCGACTGATTCTGTTTGCTGAGATCCAAAATTAGTCTTCAGTCCCTGTTTTCTTCAGCACTAAAAATAATCTTGAGTAAGTTCCGGACTCTCTCTATTCTGGGGGGACCTCTTGGATGACTATTTTTCTAGCATCTTGTTTACTTCTAGTGCTGCTGCCTCTCTCTGACTGGATGGAACATTGGGATTTTCTTTAAAATGAGAGGAGATGGATAAGAAAAGGGTATGACATAACCTCCGGATAATATCCTCAGCACCCATGAATCTTTTGTAATTTTCAACCAGGCCTTCTTGTGCAGGGATACATGATCCCTGACTGCCTCTAGAGAAGGACAGTTGGGCCTCCTTTTAGGAGCTCTGGTAGGATCTATCAGAGAAAGAATTTCTCAGTCACTGGTTTTGCGGACTCCCTCTATCATGAGGGAGGCATCTTCCATTAGAGTTTCCCCCTCTGCCTCTGGGGAAACTGTCTCTATGTGGATCTTGGAAGACATCCTGGGATTTCCTAAACTACATCTTTCAACCTCCTCATTGATTCCTAGAAAAGGTACATGGGGGGGGGGTCAAAAATGTACGCCCACAGCAAACAGAGTTTATCCTTCCTGCTCACACCTGGAGAATGTGTCTTTCACTTTAAGGTCACATACTGAACTTCGGTCAAAGGGAGCACTGACGAAGGAAGCTCTGAAGGGTTCTGCAAAGTCACACAAGCACATCGAAACATTCCTCCTGATGGAAATACCTGAACCAGTGCCCGTGAGGTACCTTCTCCTGCATGAGAGATAAGCCTTATGGATGGTTTGGAAATGGACTGAAGGGTAGCCAACTGCGAGTCAGTAGTGCTCTCAGCCTTGGAGAGTATAGTCCCAGAGAGGGATCTGGTAAGTTCTTTAATCAAATCCCTCTAGAGGGATCTGGTAAGTTCTTTAATCAAATCCCTCTGGAGTCTTGTGAAATATGCCAGGTAGTTCAGCGATTGAAGGGCAAAGGTCACGAAAGCAAAAACATGCTTTCCAAATCTGTCCAGTACCCTAGACTCCCTGTTAGGGGGTATACACAGGGACACTGTTCTGCAAGTTCCTTCTTGGTGGCTGCTGCTACGACCATGGCATCAACCAATACTCCTTTGCTCCAATGGCTTCTCTCCTTAGGTGGTGTCAGGAACTTGTCTGATCTCTTGGGTATTGGTTCAGCAGTATCAGGCTCCTTCCACGCCTGCTGAGTGACCAAATCGATAAGGTCATCAGTGGGAGAAGTCACCCAGGAGGTAGACAGGTCAGCACTAAAAGCCTCCGGGAATACTGTGTCCTCTTGGGAAGGGTTGACGGAGACCAATCACCCCTTTGCTTTAGGAGTTCCAGAATGTCTCCAAATGAGACGTTGCCGGGTGGTGATCTTGGGGACCTTTCCCTTCATCAAAGTCTGTATCGTCACTAAATGATTCTTGAGGAGAGTCCAAGTGTCTCCTTTTGCACTTTCTCTTCCTGGAAACTTCTTCCATGAGATGTTCCGGAGAAGTGTCAGAAGAAATCTGTATACCCCAATGGGTATACTGGTGGCTATCTTGGGCTGGCTGTCTCTGTGGTACAGATAAACGAAGCTTAAGATGCAGAGTTGAATGGGCTAGGGAGGTCAGAGTTAAAGAAGTTGGAGAAATTTGAGCTTTAGAGATAGAGTAAGCTCTCTCCACTACCTCAAATGCTGAATACACTGGAGAGAAGGAAACTGAGGGCTCTGAATGAACATTCTTATGGGCCATAAGCTCCTTCGTTCTTAAAGGCAGAGCACTTGAAGATAGAGTCAGAACCGAGCTGTCTTAACATCAAGGCTCCAAGGGGAAAAGAAAGCTCTGGCAACTTGAAAGTCAATTCCAACACCTCTGATCATGCGCCAGTGCTACTGCTCCAAGAGTTGTCCCTTGGAGGTGGTCCACTCAGAGACGCCACTGCAATCAAAGATACCTGTATCTTCAGATCAGATGTGAACAACTCTGGAACCTTCAGATCCAACAACACCAAAACCATAGGTCAGATCGGAAAAGGAGCAAGCAAGGGGAGGGTTGTGCTTACTAAGGTCTCCAAACCCAATGGGGTCGGAGCTGGGAGAACACCCATTTGTAACTACATCAAAAGGAGCTTCCTCATCATCCTGTCCATGTCGACTTCAGTCAAACATTTCGAAGAATAAGTCAAAGATGCTGTGGATGAGAGCCTTGAATAGTGGTGTCTTGGAGAATGCTCCAAGAAGGAAGATGGGAGCCTAGAGGTGATCAGATCCAAACCCAAGAGAGGAGATCTGATCTGAGGTGACTTTTCTTTTTGAATCTTCAGATCCAAGATTTAGTCATCTTTACTGGAGGTTCCAAACTCTGAGCTGATGATGCTGTAGGCTCCAGACAGTATTTTCTGGACTCTCTTTTCTGACATTTTAGATGGATGGGCTCCAGAAGATGCTGGTGAATCAGAAGATTTACAGGGCATTATGCCCCTGAGTATTAATTTGTTTTTATGGTCTATGATGGCTCTAGGGTTAAAACCATTACAAATGTCACAATTTGCATTTAAATATGATGGCCCTAAACAATATCCTTATTCTGAATGCATGTCCGACAGCAGAAGTTTGTGGCCACAGGCTGTACATTTTTTTAAACTTGCTGGTTTCTCTGACATTATGATTTAAGGAAAAGAAACAGAGACTACAACAGAAGTAAGCCAAAGGCCAAAAAGAGAAAAAGATAAGGATAAAGATATATATTTTTTGTTTAAACTAGATAATTAAAGGTAATAAAAGTATACCAACAATTGTAAAAGTTTAAAAGTAACCAAGGGTACTACCACAAGCTACCAGCAATGGTAGATCAAATAGAAGTACAAAAGTACCTGAAAGGGAAAAAGGGAGGAAACACTATTAGAAACAGTAAGATATAAAAAGAAAAACTATAAGATATCAAATATAAAATATTAAAGTTATTAATTCACCAAAACCCAAAATATTAAAGTACTCGAGAACTACAGCAGCGACCACGTCTGAACTCCAAGGCGGCAAACGAGATCTGAGGTATGTTAGGGACTAGATCTCTATGGGAAAGGGAGCAGCTAGAGAGCTTTCAGTTATCCAGAAGCTAGTAGAAGCTGCTAAGTTGGCTCCGAGGTTCAGATCTGAACCCAAGTGTTGAGGAATGAATAAAAATTGACATCAGATCAAAGATTAGCAGCAATGATAGTTAAGAAAATACCCTGTGTTATAAGGTAAAGAAAAGAATACCAAATATGGTAAAAAATTAAAATACTACAAATATAGTAAGGAACCTAATGCTACAGCGTAGCACTAACACGGATATTGAGAAACAAAGGAAAGAAGAATTATTTAGGCAAGATATCAAAATCACTTACAAAACACTAAAATTATCAATTGAGAGAAGGACCCTGCATCTGAGCATGATGACAGAAAATGAGATCTGAGTACTAAGGATGGACAAGGGCATTATGGGTAGAGGGAGGAGCTTGAGAGTTGCATCAGAAGTATACAATATGTTGCTGAGCCTGAGCCGAAGATCGAATCCGAACCCATTTGCTGAAGAAGAATGAAAAGGACAACATGAGATCTAAAATTATTTAAAGCAGATTTTTCCTCACTAGAAGAAACTGCAAACAAAGATATTCTTATTACTTTCACAATTAGTCAGAATAAACTTTAACATACAAGCCTGACAATTCAAAATTAAAAAAATCTAATTTGCAGAAGCACACACTTTTTCATATACTTATCAATAATCTTACCATCCTTGTCAGAAAGAGTATGACTGGTGTTAACTAAATGTTTAGCAGCAGTAGGATTAACTGATGCTATAAGCTGTTGGGTCAGGTTTGGGAATAGCATAGGAACTTTATACATTCTATTTGTATTTTGGGGGCAGCAGGTTAACTATCAGAAAAATTGCAGGGAATGGTACACACATCCTCCAAACCAGACAGAACTGGAGGAGTGGGTGAAGGCTCTGGAAAATCCTTCAGAAAAAGCTCATACTGTTTTCTGAAGGACGGAAAAACCTCATTGTTCTACTGAGCTCTTCACCAAGTCTGAATCAGAAAACTGGGAAAACACTGTAACTTTCCCCTCATCTTCCTGTCCAGATTCAGACTCTTGAATCTCTTCAGAAACTGCAGTATCCTTCTTTCTTTTATCAAAAACCACCTTACAAGAAATATCAATAACCTGTATTAAACTCTGGGCCAGACAATTCTCCCGTCTAAAGAAATATGAGGAGAAAGAGATATAAAGTTATATACTCACCATTAACTATGTATCTTAGTTGTCCATTTTCATTCTTCCTCAATGTATGGGTACCAGATCCCACCTCTGATCCGACTCGGCCACATGCACTAGATTTAGGATCCAACTCTCTAGCTCCTCCCTCACCTGGCAAGGCCAAAAAGGGGTAATGAGAATAAATGAGCCCTTCAACTAAATAATTTTCTGTAAGAATTTGGGAATCAGAGGTAACGAGACAAGCATAAAGAGGACCAGAGTGCCAAACATGGACTACAGCATCTTTCGGTGACTCCCCCTGAGGGAGGATTAGGGCAAAGAACCTGCTGCACTTGTTGTTGTGGGGAAATGCAAAGAGATCGCAGGAAGGTTTGTCCCAATGACAGAAAATTCTCTCTCTCGCTGACTGATTGAGAGACCACTCAAGAGACATCAAAATAGACCTTCTGAGTTTGTCCTCTAGTATATTGGATGTCCCCAGTATGTACGCTGCCATAAGAAAACAGTTGGAGCAGATCGCCCACTGCCACACTCTTATTGCCTCTCGATAAAGAGTGTAAGATCGGGTTCCCCTATTTGTTGATGTACCAGACCACAGACGTTGTTGGTTTGTATCGCAATAGTCCCTAGAGGAAGAACATCTGAAAGGCCTGCAACACTAGTAGGACTGCTCTCATCTCTAGAAAGTTATATAAGAATTGGTCTCTAGGGAGACCATGTGCCTTGGACTTCTGTCCCAAGAAATGCACCCCACCCCACTGGGAGGAATCCATGGTTAGAGTGGCTACTGGAGGAGACAGAATAAAGGGTTAGCCTAGGTACACATAGTCCAAATAAATCCACCAATGAAAATGATCCTTGCATACTTGAGTGAGTTTGGCTGGGAAGGATAGAGGGTGATGCAGAACAGACCACTGAACAGCTACAGTCTATTGGAGAATACCAATATAAAAATGGGCCACAAGAAATTTAATTTATGTACTACTATGCATCTGTGTTGTCCATTTTCATTCTTCTTCAACAAATGGGTTCGGATCCGATCCTCGGATCTGACTCAACCACTTTTGTTTGCAGTCTAGGATCTAACTCTCAAGCTCCTCCCTTTACCTATAATGCTCCTAATCACTGCTTTACCTCAGATCGAGTTTGCTGCCCCTAAGTTATATTTGAAAAGTGTGACATAACCATGACACTGATAGAAAAAGATGTAATAGAACAGAACAGGAGCTCAAACAGAAAAAATGGTTTCTGGCAAACACCATTAGGTCATTACTAAAAACAAGTAAGGGGGAAGATGGGAGAGAAGTTGAGGAAGAATGAAAATGGACAATACAGATGCATAGTTATGGTAAGTGCATAACTTAAATATCTAATGTTCTCATTTTCATTCATTCCTCAATGAGTAGGACAGCCTCCCCTGCTATAGAAACCTTGGGTGGTCCTCATGGAAGGATGTTCTGGAGTACTGCAGAGCCAAATGCAGCTCTATTCCTGGAGATGAAGTCCAATTTATAATGAGCCACAAATGTATGAGCTTTAGACCAAGTGGCAGCTGTACAAATATCATCAATGGAAGCTCTGGCCCAAAAATGTAGATAATGTAGCCATTGACCTAGTTGAATTAGCTTTTGGTTGTCATGGCACGGTCAAACCTGTTAAGGAGTTCACATGTAAAATACAATCAGTTATCCACTTGGCTATTGTAGTTTCTGAGACAGGCCTAACCAACTTGTTTGTTTTTTAAAAAGGAAATGAATAATTTGATCAGTCGTCTTAAGTTCCTTCATTCTATGAAGATAGAAATGAATTTATCTATGTTCATTTAAAGAATAGAGCATGTATTCTCCTTTATTCTCAAATTTAGGGAAGAAAATTGGTAAATTGATGACTTGATTGATGTTTGCTTCTGATGCAACTATGGGGAAAAATGGATTTGTATGTAAGGCAACTCTGTCTTTATGGAAGATCAAGTAAGGCAGTTTTGAGAAGAGTACTTCCAGTTCAGAGACTTGCCTAGCTGAAGTTATGGCTATGAGAAAAAACTGTTTTCCAAGAAAGAAACTTGAGGTCCACTGTGACGGAGGGTTCAAAGGGTGACTCCATCAGACTCTGCAAAAACTAAAGTAAGGTCCCAAGGTCGTATAGGGTCCTTAGTTGGTGGCCTAAGTAAAAAGGTACCCTTAAGAAATGCCTTACACAGCTTAGATGATGCCAAAGGGAAAGCATTATATCCTGCATGAAAATTCGAAATGGCAACCAGTTGAACTGTAATAGTAGAGAAACTGGCCCCGCATTGAAAAAGAAATGTTAAAAATTCTAAAACAGCAGGGATTGGAGTAGAGAAAGGATCCAAATCTCTCTGATGAGCTCATAAGGAAAATCTCTTCCATTTACTTTTATAAATCTTTCTCATAGAGGGTTTCTGGGATGAAAACAAAATTCTTTCAACAGAACAAGAAAAGTCTGGAATGTCTATACATCATTGGAATTGGAGAATCTACACAGTCAATTTGAGGCCTAGTATGTCCTCATGAGGCAGGCCTGATGGGTGTGAGAGAAGATGTGGACTGGGGCCACTGTCCATGAAAGACATATCAGGTGAGATCATAGGAAGGGAAACCAAATCTGCCGAGGCCAAAAGGGGGCAATGAGGATTGTTTGCTCAGAGAATCAGCAGTAATGGAGGATAAGCATAAAGAAGACCAGAGGGCCAAATGTGGACTACAGCATCTTTTGGTGACTGTCCCTGAGGGGGGATTAGGGCAAATAACTTGCTGTACTTGTTGTTGACGGAAGATGCGAATAGGTCACAGCATGGTTGACCCCACTATTGGAAGATCATGTTTGCCACTGACTGACTGACAGAGACCACTCATGAGGCATCAGAATAGTTCTGCTAAGCATGTTCACTAGTAAATTTGATTTCCCCAGAATGTGCATCGCTATAAGAAAGTGGTTGGATGAGATCACCCATTGCCAAGCTCGCACTGCTTCTTGGCAAACAGGGTAAGATCTGGTTCCCCCTGTTTGTTGATGTACCAAACCACTGACATATTGTCCATATGAATAGCAACTGACCCCTGAGGGAGAGTTTTGGAAGGCCTGCAATGCAAATAGGACCACTCTCGTCTCCAGGACATTTATATGCAATTTGAAATTCTATTGGGATCCATCTGCCTTGAACAGATTGTCCCAAGTAATGCCCCCCACCCAAACTGGGAGACATATTTGGTCAACATGGCGATGGGTGGAGGAAGGATAAAGGTGAGACCTTGGCAAATCTCATTGGATTGAATTGACCATACTAATGAGTCTTTGCTTACCTTGGATAGCTTTATTGGAAATTGTAAGGGTTGGTGTAGAATGAACCATTACATTTATAAAGGCCGCTAAAGGATTTTCATGTGAAAATGAGCTGATGGTATTAATATGACTGCAGCAGCCATCGATCCCAGAGGTCTTAAAGTCAATTTGGCTGAAGGAGAATGGTGAGACAGAACCTGACTAACATGTAACCTTAAAGTAAGAATTCTACTCTGTGGTAATAATGTTTGAAGATTCAATGTGTGTAGACAAGCCCCTATAATGTCCAAGACTTGTACTGGTTGAAGTTTGGAATTTGCAAGATTTACAGTGATCCCTAGAGAGTGAGTCAACTGAAAAAAACAGTCTCTGGCTGTTATCAATAGATGCCTGGTTGATGTGGTGAGAAGCCAGACATCTAAATAAGGAAACACCCTGAATCCATTAAATCTTAGATGAGCTACAACCACTGCCATACATTTGTGGAACACCCTGGGGACTGTGGCAAGACCAAAGGGCAGGGCTCTGAACTGATAAAGACTGGCTCCTAGCCGGAAGCGACAGAATCTTCAAGACTGCCTGTTCATTTTTATGTGACAGTATGCATCCTCCAGATCTATACAGTACGTGCCGTCACCTTACTGGAGCAAAGTTAGAGTGGCCTGAACCATGACCATCCAGAATTTGGAGTTCTTTATGAATATGTTTAGATAAATGAGATCCAGGATGGGTCTCAGGTCCCCTGTTTTCTTTGGCACTAAAAAGAAGCTTGAGTAAAAACATGATCCTCTTTGGTCTGGTGGGACCTCTTGGATGACTCTTTTGTCTAGCAGCTTTTGGATTTCCAGAGCTGCTTGCACCCATTGATTGCATAGAACATAGGGAAGACTTTCCTACCGTGGTGGATTTTGTAAAAAGAAAATAAAACATCCTCTTGATAAGATTACTTGCACCCATGTGTCTTTAGTGATAGCTGCCAAGGCTTCCAGGTACAAAGACAAGGGTCCCCTGTTTCCAGAGAAGAACAGTGGAGAAACCTTTCAGGAATGCTGGAAGGGTCAGTCCGAGAAAGAACCTCAAGACCCTTGATTTTGCGGACCACCTCTGCTGTGTCGGTGGTGTTCTCCATTATTATAATTATTCACCCCTCTGCCTCTGATAGAAAAATCTCCGAGTGAATCTTGAAAAGGCCGTTGAAATTTCTGAAACCACATTTTCTTTCCACCACACTGATTTCTTGAGGAAGATCTCTGCAAGGTAGAAAAACGGATTCCTATAGCAAATAGGGTCTTTCCATCTTGTTCACTATGGGAAAGTGTCTCTTTAACTGTGGGCCAAAAAAGTGAGGATCCAGCAAAAGGACCATTGATGAATGATGCTTTAAAGGGTTCCGCAAAGTCACACAAGCACATCCAGGCATGCCTCCTAATGGATATGCCTGTACCCCAACACATAAAGAATCCTGAGCCATGTGAGAGATTAACCTTATGGATGCATTTGATATAGATTCTAGGGTGGCCAGTCACAAAAAAAATCAGCTTTTACTTCCTCCACCGACATAAACCCTGGGGTAGAGTTGGAGAGTTCCTTTATTAAGTTCCTCTGTAACCTAGTAAAATGTTATATTATAACATATCTCCTCAACTGGAAGGCCACTTCTCTCCCATGGGCCCCATGTGTAGTTTGCACACACCTCGTTTGAACCAACATTCAAGCCCATTCAACCAAGAAAAACACCCTAAACCACCTCCCTGCAACCAGGACCCAAGAAACTACCAAATACCTAACTGCTCTGTTACTAAATCACCAAGAACGCATCTCGTTCAAACCAACTTGCAAGCCCATTCAACCAAGAAAAACACCCTAAACCACCTCCCTGCAACCAGGACCCAGGAAACTACTGAATACCTAAATGCTCTGTTACTAAATCACGAAGAACGCATCTCGTTCAAACCAACTTGCAAGCCCATTCAACCAAGAAAAACATGCTAAACCACCTCCCTGCAACCACGACCCAAGAAACTAACTGCTCTGTTACCAAATCACCAAGAACGCATCTCATTCAAACCAACTTGCAAGCCCATTCAACCAAGAAAAACATCCTAAACCATCTCCCTGCAACCAGGACCCAAGAAACTACTGAATACCTAACTGCTCTGTTACTAAATCACCGAGAACGCATCTCGTTCAAACCAACTTCTAAGCCCATTCAACCAAGAAAAACACGCTAAACCACTTCCCTGTTACCAGAACCCAAGAAACTACCAAATACCTAACTGCTCTGTTACTAAATCACCAAGAACGCATCTCGTTCAAACCAACTTGCAAGCCCATTCAACCAAGAAAAACACCCTAAACCACCTCCCTGCAACCAGGACCCAAGAAACTACTGAATACCTAAATGCTCTGTTACTAAATCACGAAGAACGCATCTCGTTCAAACCAACTTGCAAGCCCATTCAACCAAGTAAAACATGCTAAACCACCTCCCTGCAACCAGGACCCAAGAAACTAACTGCTCTGTTACTAAATCACCAAGAACGCATCTCATTCAAACCAACTTGCAAGCCCATTCAACCAAGAAAAACATCCTAAACCATCTTCCTGCAACCAGGACCCAAGAAACTACTGAATACCTAACTGCTCTGTTACTAAATCACCAAGAATGCATCTCGTTCAAACCAACTTGCAAGCCCATTGAACCAAGGAAAAACACCCTAAACCACATCCCTGCAACCAGGACCCAAGAAACTACTGAATACCTAACTGCTCTGTTACTAAATCACAAGAATGCACCTCGTTCGAACCAACTTGCAAGCCCATTCAACCAAGAAACACACCCTAAACCACCTCCCTACAACCAGGACCCAAGACACAACTGAATACCTAACTGCTCTGTTATTAAATCACCAAGAAGGCATGAAAGATACTGTTTCTATGAGCTATACCTTACCTGTACAAACATTGTTCAAACTACCATCTGTTACAGTGCTTTCTGACAACATGCAAACTCGCATGGACCCTATCCCCTACTGCTCCCTAACTGTGTCACCAGTTTCTCACCACTAGGTGGCAGCAAAGAAACACTCTTTCCTTTTGCCACACTCCCTTCCCAACCGGCTTATGCCCCACAGAACCCTGGTGCACGTTCGGTCCAACGGAACCAAATAGCACTATTGCCTATTCAACTGCTGTAGCCAGCAACATTTTTCATAGCAGCTGCAACAAACCATCCAGTCACTTATAAGATAACCTGAACTTTCAGGCTTTTAGAATCTTCCTCTTATATCTACACTTGGCGATCACAAAGTCTATTTACAGTAAGCAAAAGCCACAACTCCTATTGAATCTGTTCCCTCATACCTTTGACCAAGCCACCATCCCCAGTCAATATCAGAATTCACTGATTTAGTTCCACTCACTGCAATATTTCTGCCACACAAATACAGCATCCATACCAGTACACACACTCTCATCTAACTACCCCCTTCCCCTTACACTCCAGCCATTCTCATCACCTCCATTCCCACCCATACACATCCACCCACTCTTCCACTCATTCCTTTTATCTGCCTACCTACAGCTCTGCTCTCCCTCTTTGCTAACATTCCTTTTTTTCTCCTTTCACTCCTGCTCGTTTGAAGCAACTTGCAAGCCCATTCAATCAAGACAAACACCCTAAAGCACATCCCTGTAACCATGACCCAGGAAACTACTGAATACCTAACTACTCTGTTACTAAATCACCAAGAACGCATGTATGATACTGTTTCTATGAGCTATACCTTATCTGTACAAACATTGTTCAAACTACCAACTGTTACAGCATTTTCCAACAACGTGCACACTCACTTGGACCCTATCCCCCACTGCTCACTAACTGTACCACCAGTTTCTCACCACTAAGTGGCAACAAATAAACAATCTTCCCTTTTGCTACATTCCCTTCCCAACTGGGTTATGCCCCACAGAACCCCGGTGCACATTCGGTCCAATGGAACCAAATAGCACCATTGCCTAGTAAACTGCTGTAGCCAGCAACATTTTTCACAGCAGCTCAAAGGCTGCAACAGTCACGTTTAAGGTAACCTGTATTTTAAGGCTTTTAGAATCTACCTTTTATATCTACACTTGGTGATCACAAAATCTATTAAAAATAAGCAAAAGCCACATCTCCTGTTGAATCTGTTCCCTCATACTTTTGACCAAGTCACCATCCCCAGTCCATATCAGAATTCACTGACTGAGTTCCACTCACCTCAGCTGAGCTCTGCACCTCCCAATCCACCTTGTGACCCATCCATGCCCATTACTCATCAGAGATCAACCTCCCTCCCAATCATCTCTCTCGCCTTACCACCCCCACTCCTCTCTACAAATATCTGCATTTTATTGTGGCCCCATCTCTATATTATAACATATCTCCTGAACTGGAAGGCTGCTTCTCCCCCCTGGGCCCCACGTGTACTGTGCATGCCAGTAAGACGCCATCTGTTCAGTATTATCTGTATTATATACTGAGATTGCTATATGATCTAGAAACTGTTGCTGAAATGAGGATATTTGTTTAGAATTAGTATAACTATGTTAGCTCCGAAAGGATGACAATTATGCTTTGTAACCGCTGAACTGCAAGCTGTACTATTTTGGTCACTACTGCACTGTTATCTGTAACTACTCTGTAATTGGAGCGTTCCCATTGTGATTCTCTCTCTCCAAACGTGTGGTGACTGTAAACAACAGTAAATCATCATTGTACACATTGAATTTGCTCACTTTTTGAGTGAGTCACATAACTAAATACGCATACGATGCTTCTATGCTGTACTGAAAGCAGGAGTGGTTAAAAGTTTGTCCACATTCGCCTTTCAGAGCGTTATGCACCTAAAACTGAAATAATGCATGTATGCCGTACTAGACATGTTGGCTGGTTAAACAAAGTGCCAACTGCTACCGTATACACTCGTTGCTCCTACAAATCCTCACAGCAGTGATAACTAAGCTACTACATCCTGCACAGAGGTTGCATGCTAAAATTAGCGTCCAAACAATGCTTTCTCGCATTTCTTAATATGTTCTGCTTGCTAGCTGTATGCAAAACATATTACAGGGAATTGCAGTATTTTAGGAAGTGTTGATAATATATTTATGTAGAGAATGTTTGCCTAGTAGTTAAAAGACTGTGTTCTGCCTAAAAGAATCCTGTGTTGTGTGTGTTTTATGCATTTTATCATTTTTCTCTACCTTCCATATGTTATCATGAGCTTGTTTGCCTAGCAGTTAAAAGACTGTGTTCTGCCTAAAAGAATCCTGTGTTGTGTGCGTTTTATGCATTTTATCATTTTTCTCTACCTTGCATATGTTATCATGAGCTTGTTTGCCTAGCAGTCAAAAGACTGTGTTCTGCCTAACAGAATCTTGTGCATGTATGCATTTGGACATTTTTCACTGCCTTGCATATTTTATCTAGAATCAATAGAGTTGAGTTTGCTATATCTGCATCTATTAAATTAACTTACCATAACGTTCCATGTGAGTTGTTCATCTCGCCTTCATTCTTTACTGATAGGTTCGGAGCCGATCCCAATTGCAAAGCTCAAGGTCTTCAAATAGCTCAAGCCCAAGTCCCTATCCCATGATGCACCTGAGAATTACCTCAGATCTTGTTTGCTGTGTATACTAATACCATATGTCATTGTTACATTCCTAGAGAAAAGGAAGAGAAAGTTTGAGTAACCAGGATGGAGCCAGCATCTCGGTCATGTATCAGACCAGGAGGGTGAAGGAGGGAGGGACGTAAGAATGAAGGCGAGATGAACAACTCACATGGAGCATTATGGTAAGTACATAACTTCTTTATGTGAAGTTGTTCAATCTCGCCATTCATTCTTTACTGATGGGTAGCGTCCCAAGCACCATCAATCTCGGGAGGCTCACAGGAGTATATTTCTCAGGACTGTGGATCCAAAGGAGGCCCTGTCCCTGGAGGCCTTGTCAACTTTGTAATGAGTGATAAAGGTATGAGGTTTTGACTAAGTGGCTGCTGCACAAATATTATCAATGGGAAGTCTGGCAGAAAAAGCAGATGATGTAGAAACTGCTCTGGTTGAGTGAGCTTTAATCTCGAGTTGCAAAGGCATATTGGCAGCTGAATAGGCAAATGTGATACAATCAGATAACCATTTAGTAAGAGTTGTTTTAGCCACTGGTCTCCCTTTTCTGGAGTCTGAGAATGAAACAAAAAGCTGGTTTGATTTCCTGAAATCTTTTGTTCTATCCAAATAAAATCTGAGCTGTCTGTGAACATCAACTTTGTGCAGCATATACTCTAAATTGTTAGAATGACCGGGGAAGAAAAGTGGCAAATCAATAACTTGGTTGAGATTGGTTTCAGTGCAAACTTTGGGCAAGAATGAGGGATTTGTTCTACGTGAAACCCTATCAGCATGAAATATCAAATAGGGAGCCTTGATGGATAAAGCCTGAAACTCTGACACTCTGTGAACAGAAGTGATAGCTACCAGAAAGATGGTCTTCCAAGACAAAAATTTGAGATCACAAGATGAAGCTGGTTCAAATGGCGGAAGAATTATATGTGAGAGCATAAAATTTAGATTCCATGGAGAATAGGGAGATTACACAAGTGGGCTAATATGAAAAGTCCCTTTGAGAAATGCTTTGGATAACTTGTGAGACATTATAGTCAAACCTTCAAATCCAAGATGAAAATTAGAGATAGCAGCCAACTGAGCCCGAACTGTTGCTGCTGCAGCTCCTTTATTGAAAATCATAGTCAAGAATTCTAATATGGAAGCCATAGCAGCTTCGTAAGGATCAATATTATTTTTAGAAGCCCATACAGAAAATTTCTTCCATTTGCTCAGATATAGCTTACTGGTAGAAGATTTATGAGAGGACAAAAGGATTTGTTTTGTCTCATTGGAAAGGTTATGGAACCTGGCAAAAAAGGATGAAGATCCCCCGACGGATGTGTCAGAAGGTCTGGAACTGGGTCCAGGATACAAGGATCCTCCACAAGATGAAGTTGAAGGAAGGGGAACCAAATCTGACGAGGCCAGTGAGGGGCTATAAGAATGATGGTCCTTCCCAGGGATTTTGCTTTCTGTAGAACTTTGGGTATCAATGGGATTGGTGGAAATGCATAGAGAAGACCCGGAGGCCAATCGTGTACAAGTGTGTCCCTTGGGGTTTCTCCCGGAGGGGGAATCAGGGCAAAGTAGCTTCTGCATTTTTGTGTTCATGTGACTGGCAAAAAGGTCGCAGCAAGGCTGGCCCCACCTGTAGAATATCCTGTCCGCAACTTCTTTCTTGAGGGACCACTCGTGGGGCAACAAGATTGCCCTGCTCAGTTTGTCTGCTATCACGTTGGATCTCCCCGGGATGTGCATTGCTAACAGAAATCGCTGGGTGGAAACAGCCCACTGCCAAACTCTGACAGCCTCTCGACAAAGGGGGTAAGATCTGGTTCCTCCTTGTTTGTTCAAATACCAGACCACCGATATGTTGTCTGTCTGTATCTCAATTGTACCCAGAGGAGGAGAGTCCTGAAAGTACTGCAACGCCAAAAATACTGCTCTCATCACTAGGACATTGCTATGCAGATGTGTCTCTTGGTCGGTCCATGTGCCTTGGGCAGTCTTTCCCTGAAAATGCCCCCCCTCATCAGAGAAGAGTCCGTGGTCACAGTGGTTGCTGGAGGGGGTAGCACAAATGGGCATCCTATCATGACATCCTATCATGACATGAAGTGAGGTCAACCACCACTGAAGGTCCTTCTTGCAAGAATTTGTGATCATTATAGTGTGATTCATGGGTAGCTCTTGGTAAGACCATTAAGTGAACAACAGCCACTGAAGAACCCACATGTGCATCCGAGCTAGTGGTATGGTGAGAATTGCTGCTGCCATCATGCCTAATACTTTCAGAACTTCCGATGCTGGTGCCTTGTCTTTTGATAACAGGATTCTGACATGTTGACGAATGAGAAGGACTCTTTCCATTGGAAGTCTTAGAGTGGTGGTGGTGGTGTCCAACTCTGCCCCAATAAAAATTATATGCTGTGATGGCGACAAGGCAGATTTTTCTGAGTTGACTGTAATGCCCAGATGATTGTAGAGTGACAGAGTGGACTCCCTGGCCTAAATGAGTTGATGCCTGGTGGTGGCGGTAAGCAGCCAATCATCTAGGTACAGAAACACCTGGAATTCTAGATGCCTCAGCTGAGCCGTAACCACTGCAACGCATTTGGTGAACACTCTGGGGGCTGTAGTGAGACCAAAGGGTAGGGCTCGAAACTGGTAATGATTGGCTCCGAGCTGGAAGCGCAGGTGATCCCTGGATGGTCTGGCCAATTTTATGTGGTAGTACACATCCTTGAGATCTGTCGAGCACATCCAATTGTCTTTCCCTAAAAAGGGAAGTACAGACTGAAGCGTGACCATCTGAAAAAAGAAGTTATGTACTTACCATAACGTTCCATGTTTGTAGTCCATCTCGCCTATATTCTTGCTGGATGGGTTCGGAGCTGATATTCGGCTCTGACTCAGACGATACTAAAGGTCGATAGCTTTTACTGCCTCGAGGCTAGCCACTATCCCTTGGTGCCTCATGGCAATTCCCCAGATCTAGTTTGCAAGAAAGCAATAAATACCTATCAGGTAATAATAAGAAAGAAGCTGCATAAATACAGCAAAGGATTAGAAACATAATCCATTCCAGGTGGACAATAAAGAGCAATGTCAGGCAGCCCCAAAAAGAGGTCCACTAGTTCCCCCAGAAACAGGAAGGGGGTTGGAGGGTGGGACACAAACACATAGGCGAGATGGACTACAAACATGGAATGTTATGGTAAGTACATAACTTCTTTATGTTATGTAGTCTTATCTCGCTGTAATCCCAGGTGGCTCAAGTGAAGAAACTCTTCAGCACAGTGGATCCAAAGTATGACCTGTCCCAGGAGGCCAAACCCAATTTGTAATGAGTGGCAAACGCATGTGGTCTTGCCCAAGTAGCTGCTGCACAAATAGTATCAATTGGGAGCCTAGATCTAAAGGCACATGAAGTAGCTACAGCCCTAGTAGAGTGACCTTTAGCTTTTATCAGTAATTGTCTACCAGCTTGTTGATAAGCAAAGGATATGCAATCCGAAAGCCATTTTGAAAGAGTAATTTTTGAAACAGGCAAGCCTTTCCTTTTGTCAGAAAAGGAAACGAAAAGTTGATCAGATTTCCTGAATTCTTTGATCCTGTGTATATAAAATCTTAGTATCCTGTGGACATCTAGCTGGTGAAGTTTATACTCTGATTTATTAGACTGGTTTAGAAAAAACACAGGTAGCTCAATGGTAGTATTCAGGTTGTGCTCTGAGCATACCTTAGGAAGAAAGGAAGGGTTTGTCCTGAGAGAGACTCTATCCTTGTGAAAGATAATGTAAGGAGGTTGAATAGTTAGGGCTTGAAGTTCCGATACTCTCCCTAGCCGATGTTATAGCTACCAAGAACAAGGTTTTCCATGATAACAATTTTAAGTCTGACAACGAGGATGTTTCAAAGGGTGCAGACATCAAAGATGAGAGGACTAAGTTTAAGTCCCAGGGTTCTAATGGCTGTTTTATTGTGGGCCTAAGAAGAACTCCTTTTTAAGAAGGTTTTACAGAGGGAGTGTTGCATGACTGGATTTCCCATAAAACCAAAATGGAAATTGGAAATGGCAGCTAATTAAACTCTAACTGTAGCAGCTGCCGCTCCTTCATGAAAAATTGTTATTAGGAAAGATAAAATGGATTCTAAAGGAGCCGTATATGGATCTAAACCCCGATTCGTAGCCCAAAGGGAAATTATTTTCCATTTGCTAGAAAAAGAAGAGGGGGGGACGCAAGAAAGAAGGCGAGATGAAGACAACTAACATGGAACGTTATGGTAGGTACATACCTTCTTTATGTTAAGTTGTCTATCTTGCATTCGTTTCTTGCTTGTTGGGACAGCGTCCCTAGCACCTACGATCCTGGGCAGCTCATTGGAGCAGACTCTTCAGAACAGTGGAACCAAAGTTAGCTCTACTCCTGGAGACCATGTCTAACTTGTAATGAGTAATAAAGGTATGAGGATTTGCCCACGTGGCAGCGGCACATATAGAGTCCATGGGCAACCTAGACTGGAAGGCTACGGAGGTGGCCAGAGCCCTAGTAGAATGACCTTTCGGTTTGGTAGACAAATCTTTGTTTCTTAGTTGATAGATGAAGATAATAATGTGAGACAACCAATTGGATAGGGTAACTTTGGAAACTGGAAGACCCTGTTTGCCCTTAGCATAGGAAAGGAAAAGTTGGTCCGACTTTCTTATATACTTTGTTCTATGCAGGTAAAAATGCAATTGTCTATGATCATCCAAAAGGTGTAACTTGTATTCTGCCTTGTTGGTGTGGTTAGGGAAAAACACAGGAAGGTCTATAGATTGGTTTAGATTATTTTTTGAGCAGACTTTCGGAAGGAAGGAGGGATTAGTTCTCAGAGCAACCCTGTCCTAGTACGGAGGACGAACACTTAGTGCCTGAAGTTCCGAGACACGTCTGGCTGAGGTAATAGCTACCAGGAAGAGAGTTTTCCAAGATAGAAACTTAATGGAGCAGGATGCTGCTGGTTCAAAAGGGGGGCATAATCATGGAGGTTAGTACCAAATTAAAGCCCCAAGGAGGAGGGGGATCTCTCATTGGGGGCCTAAGCAGAGTCGTCCCTCTGAGGAAGGCCTTACACAGCTTATGAGACATAATGTTTAGATTAGAAAACCCAACATGAAAGTTAGAGCTGGCCGCTAATTGAACCCTGATTGTGGCAAAAGCGGACCCAGAATGAAAATGCTCTGTTAGGAACTCCAAGATTTCGTGAACTGGGGCTGAAAAGGGATCTATGTTCCTAGCCTCTGCCCAACAAGAGAAACGTTTCCATTTGCTAGCATAAGTCTTTCTAGTAGCGGATTTGTGAGAGGAGACAATAATCTCACGCACAGCCAGGGAGATGCTGGGAAGCCTGGCTAGGGTTGGAATTGGATCAACCAAGCTGTGTGCTGGAGTGTTTGGAGGGATCGATGCAGCTCTCCTGATTGATGAATCAGCAGGTCTGGAATATGATCCAGAGTCCAGGGCTGCTCGAGGAGGTAACGGTGCAGGAACGGAAACCATATCTGTCAAGGCCAGTAAGGGGCAATGAGGATCATTTTGCAACCCAACGATATAGCTTTCTGTATGAGTTTGGGTATAAGAGGGAATGGCGGGAATGCATAAAGAAGTCCTTGAGGCCAATCGTGGACTAGAGCGTCTCTGGGAGGGTGATCGGGAAGCGGTAAAAGGGAGAAGTAGTTGCTGCATTTACTGTTGAAGGAGGTGGCAAACAGATCGCAGCAAGGCTGTCCCCATTTGCGGAAGATCATATCCGCAACTACCTGATTCAGAGACCACTCGTGAGGCATGAGAATATCTCTGCTGAGCCTGTCCGTTATGACATTGGACTTCCCAGGGATGTGCGTCACAATCACAAATCGTTGGGAGGAAATCGCCCACTGCCAGAGTCTGAGTGCTTCTCGACATAGGGGTAGGACCTGGTTCCACCCTGCTTGTTAATGTACTACACTACTGACATGTTGTCCGTTTGGATTGCAATGGTCCCGGAAGGGAGGGAGTCCTGAAGTGCTTGCAATGCTAGGAGCACGGCTCTCATCTCCAAGACATTTATGTGCAGATGGTACTCGTGGGGCTGCCAAGTGCCTTGGACTGTCCTGCCCTGATAATGCCCCCCCCACCCTATCAGTGAGGCATCCGTGGTCACTGTGGCAAACGGGGGAGGCTGGATGAATGGTCTGCCCTGAGACACTAGTGGGGAGACCATCCACCAGGAAAGGTGCCTTTTGCATGTTTCTGTAATTATGATCATGTGAGACATGGGGAGCTGTTGAAAGGACCACTGTGTGATGAAGAGAAGCCACTGAAGGATTCTCATGTGAAAACAGGCCAGAGGTATCAGAAGAATTGCCGCTGCCATAGAACCCAGAGTTTGAAGGACCAACCTGACTTGTACCCTTTTGCATTGCATGAGGATGTGAACTTGCTGCCGAATTGTGGCCACCCTGTCTGGCGGTAGCCTTGCGGACATACTTCTTGTATCTAAATCTGCTCCTATATAGGTAATAGATTGACAGGGCAATAAGGCAGATTTTTCGAAATTTATAGTAATGCCTAGCTGGGCATAAATTGTGATTGTATAGTCCCTGGCTTGAAGGAGTTGATGCCTGGTAGTAGCAGTAAGGATCCAGTCGTCTAGATATGGAAACATCTGGAATCCTTGATGCCTCAGGTGAGCCGTGACTACTGCCATGCATTTGGTGAACACCCTGGGGGCTGTGGTGAGACCAAAGGGCAGAGCTCTGAACTGGTAATGACTGGCTCCCAGCCAAAAGCAAAGGAATCGCCTAGAGCGCCTGTCCATTTTGATGTGATAGTACGCATCCTGAAGATCTATTGAGTACATCCAATTGTCCTGACCCAAAAAGGGTAGAATGGACTATAGCGTGACCATCCGAAACCTTGTTCTTTGAACAGACTTGTTTAGTCTGCTGAGATCCAATATTGGTCTCCAGTCCCCTGTCTTTTTTGGTACCAAAAAGAACCTTGAGTGAGTTCCGGATCCAAGTTGGTCTGCCGGGACTTCCTGGATGACTTTTTTTTCTAGCAGTCTTGAAACTTCTATAACTGCTTGGGCCCTCAGATTGGGTGGAACATCTGGAAGTGAAAGTCTTCCCCTGACTGCCTCCAGAGGAGAGCAGCCGGGCAACCCTTCAGGGATGCTGTAAGGGCTTGTCAGAGAAGGATTCTCTGCTGCCCTGGTTCTACGGACCCCCTCTGCCCCAAGGGCGGCGTCTGTTGTTGTTGTTTCCTCCTCTGCTCCTGGAGGAAAAATCACTACGTGTGTCAGGCAAAGCTCCCTGGGATTTCCAAAACCACATTTTACCACTCTTCTGACCCTTTGGATATGGTCTAGAAGGAGTGGAAAAATGGACTCCCATAGCAGAGAGAGTCTTGCCTTCTTGTTCACACCTAGTCAGAGTGTCTTTCACCTGTGGTCCAAAAAGAAATGAACTGTCAAAGGGAGTGTTGGTGAACGATGCTCTAAAAGGTTCCGCAAAATTACACAGCCGCATCCATGAGTGTCTCCTGAGGGCCACACCTGTACCTGCGGCTCTACTCGCACCATCGGCTGCATAGGAAATGAGCCTCATGGAGGAGTTAACTACCGAATTAAGGGTCGCCAGCTGAGAAGCCACTTTAGCTTGAGCCCCTTCAGCTGATGGATCCTGGAGGAAATCTCCAAATTCTTTCAGGAGATCCCTCTGAAGCCTGGTAAAATGGCATAAGTAATTCAGCGACCTCATGGAAAAGGTCGCTGAAGCAAACATTCGCTTCCCGTATCTATCCATGGTCCTAGACTCCTTGTTAGGAGGATGAACAGAGGAAGAAGTTTCCGCTAACTCCTTTTTAGTGGCTGCTGCTACCACCATGGCATCTACAGGAACACCCTTAGTAAGGAACTGTTTATCAGGGGGTGCAGTGATAAACTTGCCAGGTCTCCTCGGGGTTGGTTCCACTGTATCCGGGGCTGACCAAGCCCTTCGAGCCACCACTGCCATTAGTGGAACGAAAGGCGGAGACACCCAGAAGGTGGAAGGTCGGGAACCGAACGCATCCAGGAAAACAGATTCGTCCTCGGTAGGGGCTAGGGCAGTCCAGTTCCCCCTCTGCTTAAGCATTTCTAGGATGTCCGAAAAGGAAACATCTTCAGAGGGGGATCTCGGGGACCCTTCCAATTCATCCAAATCCGTATCCGAAGTGACAGACTCAGGGGAGTCAATGTGCTTCCTCTTACACTTCCTCTTCTGAGGGGGCTCCTCTGAATGATCAGGGGAGGCCTAGTAAGAAGAGGAAACAACCAACGGGATGCTCTGGAGCGCCAGTTCCCCACACTTGGGGTCTGGAGGAGGGGCAGAGGTTGACGCAGGCACTACAGGGGACGGAGCCAGTGGGGTCGAAAGTGGAGCTGTCTCAGTGGCCAGTACACTCCTCATGACAATGAAGGCATCCCTGCCACGATGCAGAGAAGGCTCCGGTTCTGAGGAAACCGGAATCCTCCTCTGCACCAAGGGAGATGGCTCCGAGGCCAATGTAGGAGCCAAGCTCACCTGCATCGACACTCCGAGAGGAAAAACGGGGTCGGACAAGGGTCCGATGCCACTCGCCCCCTCGGAGCCGACGAGGAAGTCTCAGCGCCCAGATCCCTCGACAGACGGCACCATCAAAGGGATCGGAGCCGACGACGGAACCGAAGGGGAAATAGTTATCGGTGCCGACAGTTCCACGATTCGAACCCCAACAAACTCTGGCTCCGAGCTCAATGGAGTCGGAGGAGGAACATCGATGGAAGCGGACAGAGCCGACACCTGTTGAGGAGGGTTGGACAACATTTTGGCCAGTGCCTGCGACTTCAACAACCTACTGACCACTCTCTCCACGTCATGATCCGAGAGCCTAGAGGACCGAGAAGAGTGGGAGGATCTGTGACTGCGGTCACTCTGCAACAGGGGAGACCAAGGAGCCGAATGTATAGACTCTAGAGACGGGGCCTTCGGCCTCTTGTGGGTCCGAGACGGCTCCGAAGGTACTGATGGAGCCAACGGGGAGGCAGTCTACTCGGTTCCAGCCGGAACCGAAGTAGTAGGTAAGGTTTGGGCCAATGATGGCTCCGAGCTGGGAGCCGACGATTTGATCGGTTTAGGAGATTTCACTGTCTGAGTCTTGGCCGGTGAATCCTGGGGCTTAAGGAGACCCCTCAAAATAAGCTTATTTTTGCGCTCCTGCAGAACTCTTGGGCTGAATGCGTGGCATACAGAACAAGAGTCCTGCAGGTGCACTGCGCCTAAGCAATAGACGCAAGAAGTGTGCCCATCTGTCAAGAGACATTTTTTGACAGCATGAGTCACACTTCTCGAATCCAGACACCTTGGATTCTTTAGACATATCCAACTAAGATACTACACCTACACTGAATTGTTTTTGGCCAAAGGCCGAACAGCAAAAAACTAAACAGACACTGCCACAAAAAAAACAAAACACACAGTATACTACAGGTAAAGATAGTTTTTTTTTTTTTAATCTAGGAAGCCTCTAACTTAAACGGCTACCTAAGAAAAATTTTATTTATTTATTTTTATTTTATTTATTTTACATTTGTTGACCGGGCTAGTCTAACTGGATATATGTCCATTTTCAGTAGAGGCCCGGGGAGAAAAGCTCCAAGCATGAACAGTAACAAAGTTAACAATATATAACAGTACAGAGGTAGCATTTGTTAAAAGAAAAAATATAGTATTAAAAATATAGACTATAGGCATTATGCTAAAAGTTAAACTAAATAAAAGAAAAAACAAGTATACTAACACAAAGTGGGTATGAGCAAAACATAGGCATTATGCTAAAAGTTAAACTAAATAAAAGAAAAAACAAGTATACTAACACAAAGTGGGTATGAGCAAAACAGAGTAAAGTCCTTATATTTTATCCTCTTACTATGAAAAAAAAAGAGAAGTAACTAGATTTGGAGGCCTAGGTTAGGGGAGTGGGGAAAGGGGTATGAGCAGGAGGGGAAAAAGATTTCAGTCTAGGTTAGCACAAGGACAAAGCCACTGACTTTTAAGATGTTCTTTAATATGTTTTTTGAATAGAGAAGTAGAAGCTAGGGTAGATAGTTCAGGAGGGAGCTGATTCCAGTTTTTACCTGTAGTGTTTGAGAAAAGTGAGTCACCAGCTTTGTTGTTAGATTTAATCGAGGAGACCAGGAGTTTATTAGCAGAACGTAGTGTAGCTAGATTTTTATATGGTGAAATCAGATTAGTGAGGATAGGGGTATTATTGGGGTGGTATAGGATCTTTTGAGTGATAAGTAACTGTTGACAGAGTATATGGTTCTGCAATTCTAGCCATCCTAGTTGTTTGAGGTTAAGACAGTGGTGAGTTTTAAAGGGAGAGCATGTGATGAATCTAGCTATGCTATTATAACAGGTAGAAAGTTTGGAGATGTTGTTTTTTGATAGGTTAGTATATATAGCAGAGGCATAGAAAAGGGTAGAAATGAGGTGGGTCTGGGCAATAGTTTTCCTGGCTGAGGGGGTAAGGAAGGGTTTACTTCTATAGAGAGTACCAAGTTTTTTGTTAACAGACTTTATAATGGAGTTAATATGGTCATCATAGTTAAGACGATTATCAATTGTAACACCTAGTAGGCGGGTGGTAGTATCTGGGGTTATGTTGGTAGCATTGTTAGAGGTTATAGAGAAGAATGGAGTGGGTGATTTATGAGTTGGAGTAAAAGCAGTAGTTTTGTTTTTTTGGGATTAAGGAGGAGGAGGCAATGTTGCATAAACCAGTTTTCAACATTTTGGAAAACAGTTTGGGTGAGGGACTGGAGGGAGGCTATGTTCTTAGCAGTACAGATTAAGGTTGAGTCATCTGCATATTGAATGCAAGTGGGTTGAGGTATGTTCATGTGGAGGTCGTTAATACATAAGGAAAAAAGAAGGGGGCCTAAGATAGAGCCTTGTGGGACTCCAATATTTACTGGAAGTAATGAAGACAGATTGTTATCCCAAAGTACTGCTTGCTGTCTGTTTTTAAGATAGCACCAAAACCACTGTAATGCTTGTGGATCAAGAGAATGGTACTTTAGTTTGTCTAGAAGTAAGTTATGGTTAACCATATCAAAGGCTTTTGACAGGTCAATAAATAGTGCAGAGGAAAAAGAGTTATTGTTACGATTTTTCTTTATAGAGTCAGTGAAGGATAGAAGGGCAGTCGTTGTGCTGTGGAATGCTCTGAAGCCATGTTGGCAGTTGGCTAGTAGATTATTTTGTAGTAGGTGGTTGAGTAGTTGTTTGTGAATACATTTTTCCATTATCTTAGCTAATGGGGAGAGTAAGGCAATAGGTTGAAAGTTAGAAAGCTCAATAGAAGATCCACCTTTATGTAGAGGGATGATGTGGGATACTTTCCATATGGTAGGGATTTTGCCTTCAGAGATAGTTCTGTTAATAAGGATAGAAATGGGGTAGTCTATAGCTTTTGCGGCAATTTGTAGGTATTCAGATGGGAGACGGTCAGCAGACGGGGCGCAAGGTTTCAGTTTTTTAAGTAGCTTATAGTTAAGAGATGTAGGAACAGGTTGTATATGAAAGGTAGGAGATGAAGTCTTGGAGGTATTTGGTGGGGAAGCAGTAGTTGGAGGTAAAGAATTGGCTAGGGATTGAATGGCTTCTGTAAAGTAGTTATTAAAGGCATCAGGGATCAGGTTGGAATTATTATGGTTGAAACCTAATGGGGCAGGAGTAGTAGAGTGTCCTGGCTGAAGAAGTTTGTTTATCCCTGACCAAAATTTTTGTGGAGTTTGTTGAGTGGTTTGTTGGAGGTGAAGGTAGAAGTCTTTTTTGTCTCTAAGAGTATCCTTCTTGGTGGCATTTCTTAACTGTTTAAAGAGGAGGTGATCAGATGGACATTTGGTAGCTCTCCATTTAGCCCATACTTTGTTTAGAAGGAGCATCTTTTGCTTAGTTTGTTTTGTTAGCCATGGGGCAGATTTGGTTCTTATTCTAGTAGAGCGATAAGGTGCGTGGTAGTCTAGGATTTGAAGAAAGTTAGTGTTGAAGTAGGTCACAGCCTCATCAAGTTCAAGATGGGTCAGCGGTGACCAGTCACATGCTTGCAATTCGTTCAGGAAACTATCTGGATTAAAGAATTTTTTTGAGCAGGAAGTTTTGAGATTATGAGTAGTTGGGATATGAAGTTTTTGTCTAATAATGTAAGTAAGCATATGGTCACTGATACTGTCGGGAAGGGTTCCTGGAGTATAATTGCTAGGGTGGTTATTAATAAGGATCCAGTCAAGAGTAGATTCTTTCCTGTTAGGTTTACTAGAAATAGTAAAGAAAAGGTTTAAACTAAAATGCTACAAGAGATAGAGGGGAAGGGGGGAGGGGGAGAACTCTCTAATTTAAACAAGTTCTAAGGGAAAACTACAATTACACTAAACAACAACAAACTAGTTAGCGACTATATTTAAAACAATAAACTATCAGAAAAATCCTAGTCTGACAGAAAAAATAGTGCAATAAAACTTATACGAGCCTGAGCCGGTAACAACGAACCTCGCAGCTGAAGTGACAAACGAGATCTGGGTAGCTAGCGCTAGGTATCATGGGATAAGGGGTAGCCTCGAGCCAGTAAACAGCTCTCGAGCTATAGAAGATGGTCGAGTCGGAGCGGAGGATCGGCTCCGATCCCAACAAGCAAGAAACGAAGGCGAGATAGACAACTTAACATTATAGTTTCTGAGTGGAAGGTTTATGGGATGAAATTAGGATGTGTTTGACCGCTGGGGATAAGGGAATACACCTGGCTATACGTGGAATTGGGGCAGCCATGCTATCAATTTGAGGGTGTGGATGGAGGGGTGGAACTGTCCTGATTGATGAATCAGGAGATCTGGAGATGGGTCCAAAATTCATGGTTCCTCCAAGAGGTAGGGCCACAGGAAGGGAAACCAAACTTGTCAAGGCCAGTAAGGAGCAATGAGTATCAAGGAACTCCTCAACTGTCTTGCTTTCTGTATTACTTTGGGTATGAGTGGAAAAGGAGGAAAAGCATAAAGAAGTCCCGGAGGCCATTCGTGAACTAGAGCATGCTTGGGTAACATCCCCGGATGGGGAATGAGGGCAAAGTACCTGCTGCATTGGGTGTTCAGGTGAGTGGTAAATAGATTGCAGCAAGGCTGGCCCCATTTGTGAAAGATCTCTTTTGCAACCATTGGATTCAGGGACCACTCGTGAGGCATCAGAATTGCTCAGCTGAGTTTGTCCACTATTTCGTTGGATTTCCCTGGGATATGCATTGCTATCAGGAAGCGTTGAGTATCCATCGCCCATTTCCAAACTCTTAAGGTCTCTCTGCAAAGTGGGTAAGACTTGGTTCCCCCTTCTTGTTTATGTACCACACGACAGACATGTTGTCTGACTGAATTGCAATCGTTCCAGTGGGGAGGGAGCTGTGAAGTGCTTGCAACGCATGTAGCACCGCTCTCATCTCCAGAACATTGATGTGCAAGTGGTTCTCATGGTTTTGCCAAGTACCTTGGACTGTCTTTCCCAGATAATGCCCCCCCCCCCCAATCTGGGAAGCGTCCGTGGTCAAGATTGCTTTCTCTTGGGGAGGAACAAGTGGACGACCTATGACAAGTTTCGTGTGTACTCACCATGTCAGATCCCTTTTGCATGCGTTTGTTATTAATATCTGGTGAGACAATGGAAGGTCTTGCATCGACCATTGTGCAAACAGCATCCATTGGAGAATCCTCATATGTAGGCGAGCAAGAGGAACTAATAAGATGGCAGAAGCCATAGTCCCTAGCACTTGAAGGACTACTCTGGCCTGGACTCTGTTTGTTTAATAAGGATCTGATCTGACTGCATAGAGATTCCACTCTTTCCTGTGTTAGCTTTACTGACAGGGTGGTTGTGTCTATTTCTGAGCCTAGATATATAATATGCTGTGAGGGAAATAAGATTGACTTTTGCAAGTTGACAGTGATGTCTAGGCTGGTGCACAAGGATAGAGTCTCGTCCCTGGTCCTTGTGAGTTGATGCTTGGTGGTAGCAGTGAGGAGCCAGTCGTCTAGGTACGGAAACACCTGGAATCCTTGACGTCTCAGGTGAGCCATTACCACTGCCATGCATTTGGTAAACACTCTGGGGGCTGCAGTGAGGCCAAAGGGCAGTGTTCTGAACTGAAAATGACTGGCTCCCAGCCGGAAGTGTAAGTGTCTCCTGGAGCGCCTGTCCATTTTGATGTGGTAGTATGCATCCTGGAGATTGATTGAGCACATCCAGTTGTCTTTCCCGATAAAGGGAAATATCGACTGCAGGGTGACCATTCGGAACTTTGATTTTCTTACATGCTTGTTGAGCCTGCTGACATCTAGAATTGATCTCCAGTTCCCTGTCTTTTTTGGAACTAAAAAGAATCGAGTGTAAGTTCCATATCCTACTTGCTCTGCGGGGACTTCTTGGATGACTCCTTTTTTGCAGCAACGAGATGACCTCTG
Organism: Protopterus annectens; assembly: GCF_019279795.1. Lineage (NCBI taxonomy): Eukaryota > Metazoa > Chordata > Ceratodontiformes > Protopteridae > Protopterus > Protopterus annectens. The sequence continues at coordinate 282,859,127 of NC_056740.1, forward strand.
ATGTTGCATGGTCTAATTGGATGGGTGGTACATCTGGAAGAGACAGGCTTGTTGGGGGTTCGGAAATAAAGGGAATCAGGTAACCTCTGGATATTATTGTGTGTACCCAACGATCTTGAGTGATAGTTAGCCAGGCGCTTGGGTACAGCGATATATAACCCCCGACTGCCTCCAGAGACAGACAGTTGGGCAAGCCCTCAGGGTCGATGGAAGGGACGATCAGAGAAAGCTTCTCTGTCTCCCTGATGTTGCGGACCTCCTCTGCCGTGAGGGCGGCGTCTTCCATTATATCCTCCCCCTCTGCCCCTGGGGGAGGGTTGACCTTGTGCCTGAGGAAAGCCTTTTTGGGATTTGCAGAACCACATTTTCCCTCCTGTATTACCCTTGGGATAGAGTCTGGACGGGAGAGAAATGGACTCCAACGGCAGATAAGGTTTTTCCTTCCTGCTCGCACCTAGTAAAAGTCTCTTTCACTTGGGGTCCAAAAAGAAATGAACCATCAAAGGGAACGTTAGTGAAGAAGACTTGAAGGATTCCATAAAATGACAAAGACACATCCACGAATGCCTCCTCAGGGATATTCCTGCTGCGGCTGCCCTGCTCGCTCCATCTGCCACATATGAGATCAGCCTCATGGAGGAGTTAGCTATGGAAGTAAGGGTGGAAAGCTGAGCGGAAACCTTGTCCATGGAACCCGGAGCTACTGAACCCTGGAGGGTATCTCCTAACTCTTTCAGGAGATCCCTCTGAAGACGAGTAAAATGAGTCAGGTAATTCAGCGATCTTAATGTAAATGCCGCTGAAGAAAAGGTATGCTTCCTGTACCTATCCATCATCCTGGACTCCTTGTTAGGAGGATGGATATTAGAAGACGTCTCAGATAATTCCTTCTTGGTGGCCGCTGCTACCACCATAGCATCAACTGGAATTCCCGTGCTAAGGAAAGACTTGTCTTCAGGTGCTGTCATAAATTTGTTTGGCCTCCTCAGGACGGCTTCCACTGAATCTGGAGAGGTCCATGCTTTCTGCGAAATGACTCCCAAAAGTTGGTCATAAGATGGTGTCACCCAAGAGGTGGAAGGTCAGGAGCCAAAGGCCTCAAGATACACTGATTCATCCTCAGTAGGGTTAGAGGTCTTCCAATTACCCCTCTGTCTAAGGATTTCCAGGATGTCAGAGAAGGAGACATCCTCAGAGGGAGATCTAGGGGACCCTTCTGATTCCTCTAAATCAGTGTCTGATGTGACAGACTCAGGGGAGTCGACATGTTTCCTCTTACATAACCTCTTCCAAAGGAGCTCTCCAGTGGGATAATCTGGGGAGGTCTCGGAAGAGGGGACGCCTCCAATGGGGGCTACTTGGGCCTCTGGTTCCCTATGCTGTGGGGGTGGCAGGGGTGAAGAGGTTGCAGCCTGCTGCTGATGGGATACAGGTTCCCAAGGAATGGCTTTGGCAGAGGATAAAGCCTTCTCTATAGCTTTGAAAGCCCCCCCCCCCACTCCGAAGAAGACCTCTGTTCCGAGGGGGTGGATGGTCGATTCCTAGCAAGAGGGAACGGCTCTGAAGCAGAAGTGGGAGTCGAGCTGAGGCTCCAAGAGGGAGGGTCGGTTCGGATGAGAACCCAGGGTGACTGTCCCCCTCAGAGTCGACACAAGAGAGTCGGCTCACAGAACCCTTAGCTCCAGACTGAGCCATCGAGGATAAAGTAATTGGCTCCGAGGAAACAGGCTGAATCCCCAGAGCTGAAGGGTCGAAGACAGAGGAACCTGACATAATAGGCTCCGAGAGCGAAGCAGTCGGAGGAGGAACAGTGATCGGTACAGGGGATGGCTCCGAGACCTTTGGGTCTGGAGGGGTCAATTTTCTAGCCAGAGCTAGATCTGAAAGCAACCTCTTCACCACCCTCTCAATGTCCTCATCTGATAGGGTCTGGTGGAGACCGAAGGAGACCTCCTTCTCTCCAAAATAGGAGATCTCAATGTAGGAGATACAGTCTCAATGTCGGGCAAAATCTTCAGTACCGAAGACTGTCTCGGAACCAATGAAATCGACTGCACCGAAGATGAAGCAAAGTCGGAACCGGAACTCCTTGGTTCTGACACTTTAGACTTTTTGGTCGGCTCCGATGTCGGGGCTGATGATTTTCTCTTTGAAGATTTTGGAGCTGCCCAAGTTCCAGCTGTTCCTGGAAGGAACTGGTCATGAGACCCCTGTCAATAAGTTTTCTCTTCCTTTCATTCAACACTCTTGTACTAAAAGCGTGACAGAAGGTTCAGGGTTCCTGTAAATGGGCTTCGCCCAGACAATATACACAACTGGTGTGGCTGTCTGTAAGGGACATTTTCTGCGCACACCTGTCGCATTTTTTGAACCCCGAAGGGCGATGATCCTTGTGATCCTTGTCTTTATCTTTAAACATTCTTAAACAATAAGAACAAAGGCAACAATAGTATTAATACTATAAAAGTGTAAAAAGAAGAAACTTTTTTTTTTTTTTAAAACAAGTCACACACACACAGGGAAGAAAGGCCCTTTAACTTAAATAGGCACTACGGCCCTCTAATTTAAATGGGCCATACAGTCCTAAGGGGGGAATAGGGGTTGAAAAGTTTCCAAAACAGTCGCACAATACAGAAGAAACTATTAAGATACATATATAAGATAGAAAAGGATGGTAGAAAAGGAGTAAATAAGTAAAAAATCATTTTACTTAACCAACGAGCCAGTGTAAGACACAACCACGAAGCTTTCGCGGCAAACGAGATCTGGGGAATTGCTGTGAGGCACCATGGGATAGGGGCTAGCCTCGAGCCAGTAAAAGCTCTCGAGTTTTAGTATCGGCCGAGTCGGAGCCGAATATCAGCTCTGAACCCATCCAGCAAGAATTACGGTGAGATATGACTACATAACATCTTCTCTTTCTTTACATATTGGTTCAGTCTGCCGAGGTCCAATATGGGTCTCCAGTCCTCCATCTTCTTTGGAACCAAAACGAATCTTGAGTAAGTTCCGGATCCTGTTTGGTCTGCAGGGACTGGTTGGATGATGACTCTTTTTGCTAGCAACGTTTGGACCTCGATAGTTGCCTGTTCCCTGTAACTGGGTGGAACATCCGGGATTTTTCTTACGATTGGGGGGGGTGTGGCGAATGGAATGAAATACCCTCTGGAAATTATACTTTGTACCCAGCTGACTTTTGTTATTTTGAGCCAAGCATCTGGGTACAAAGACAAGCGACCCCCGACTGCCTCCAGAGCAGGACAGTCGGGCCTCCTCTCAGGGGCGCTGGCAGGGCTTCCCAGAGAAGTGATCTCTGTCACCCTGGTGTTGCGGACCCCCTCTGCCGCGAGGGTGGCGTCTTCCATTATTACCCCCTCCTCTGCCTCTGGAGGGGGTTCACCATGTGTGTCCTGAAAGGCTCCTTGGGCTTTTCAGAACCACATTTTTCCTCCCTGTTGACCTTTGGGATACGGTAGGGTAGGGGTGTAAAAACGGACCCCGAACGGCAGACAGAGTCTTTCCATCCTGTTCACACCTGGTTAAGGTTTCCTTCACTTTAGGCCCGAAAAGGGATGAGTCATCAGAGGGAGTGTTCCCGAAGGATGACTTGAAGGGCTCCACAAAGGACCACAAGCGCATCCAGGAATGTCTCCTAAGAGCAATTCCTCTACCTGCTGCCCTACTTGTTCCATTAGCTGCATAGGATATGAGACGCATGAATGAGATGACAATAGAATTTAGGGTAGCAAGCTGGGCAGCAACTTTGTTGGAGGCTCCTGCAGCTACTGTACCGTGAAGAGTATCTCCCAACTCCTTAAGGAGATCTCTTTGCAACCTAGTGAAATGGGTTAAGTAGTTCAGTGAACAGACAGCAAAGGTCGCTGAAATGAACATGCGCTTCCCATATCTATCCATAATCCTGGAGTCTCTGTTAGGAGGATGGATAGACAAGGAAGTCTCAGACATTTCCTTCTTGGTGGCTGCCACCACCACCACCATGGCATCAACCAGAACACCTTTAGTTAAAAATGTTTAGTCAAGTGGGGCAGAAATAAATTTATTAGGCCTCCTAGGGACAGGCTCCATAGTATCCGGAGACTCCCACACCCTTCGTGAGACCAACTGCATCAGCTCATCGAAGGGCAGAGTCACCCAAGAGGTGGAGGGCTGAGACCCAAAAGCCTTCAGGAGAACTGACTCATCCTCAGTAGGGCTTTTGGACTGCCAGTCACCCCTCTGCCTAAGGATCTCAAGTATCTCAGTGAATGAGATATCCTCAGAGGGGGACCGTGGAGACCCTTCTGACTCATCTAAGTCAGTATCCGATGTGAGAGACTCCTGTGGGGAGTCTAGGTGCTTCCTCTTGCACAATCTCTTCCTGGGAACCTCATCAGTGGAGGCCTCTGGTGAGGTCTCAGAAGAGCAGGGGCCACCCAGTGGGGCTTCCTGAGGCTCTGGGTCTCTACACTTGGTCAGGACATATGAGGTAGAAGCAGAAACCGGCACTTTTGGGAGGAGGAGGAGGAGGAGGGCAGACCCGAGGTTGAGGATGTCCTAAGAGACATGACTCTCTTCATGGCATCGAAAACACCTCCACTCCGATGTGAGGGAGCTGACGGATCCGAGGAAACCATCGACATCCACGTCACCGGGACAGTGGGCTCCGAGCCCGAGGTAGGAGCCGAGTTCATCCGAGCCGAGGCCCCGAGAGGCAAAGTCGGAACCGACAAGTCGGTCCGACTGTCCTCTCCAGACACGACCAGAGACTGTCGGCTCCTAGAGTTCTCGATAGGCACCAAGGACGTCAGAGTGCACGGAGCCAAAGACACTAGAGCAGGCATCAGCTCCAAGGGTTCCACTAACATCAGGTCTGCCCCTCCGGCCCCGAAGGACCAGCATGGCTCGGAGGAGGAATATAAAAAGTCGGTGCAATTTTAGGTTGAAGCCGATAAAAGTTTGGCTAATGCAGGTGCTGACAACAGCTTCTGTACCACATGATCCATGTCCAGATCCGACAGGCTAATAGATGATTGAGAAGAATGTACCAAAGGTGGTACCGACTGGGGAATAGGACTCTTTGGAGCTTCAGAGACTGGTTCCAAGACTGGGGGCCGGCTCCAGTAAGGAAGGACTGTCGGCTCCGAAGACAATGGAGCTGAAGTCAATGACTTCTTTGACTTTTTTGAGTCCGAGATCTTGGAAGACTTTGAAGACCTACTGGAACCATCCTGGTCATTCAAAGCTTCCTGAAATGAAGGCTTCAGTAAGCCTCTATCAATCAATTTCCTCTTCCTTTCCTGCACGACCCTAGAGGAGAAGGAATGACAAATGGCATAACTGTCTTGCAAATGCAAAGCCCCTAGACAGTAAACACAGTTAATGTGGCTGTCTGTCAGTAACATTTTCTGGCCACACTTTAGGCACTTTTTGAAACAAGACTTGGGGTGCTTATCTTGATCAGCCATAGTAAAGATAGAAAATATTTACTGTTGCCACATAAAAAACTACAACAGTAAATTTTCACAATAGAAAAAGTACAGTCAAGCCTTAATAAAAGCAAGCTAAATACACACACACACACACACACACACACACACACACACACACACACACACACACACACACACACACACACACACACACACACACACAAATTGTGATACCACACAAGCAGACTATGCAAAAAAAAAACAGATAGCTGCTGGTAAAGAACAACCTTATCTAAATAAGTAAACGACTAAGCCTTATCTAAAATACAGAAGGCTAGACAGACCACACAGAAATCTGATGAATACAACTATCTAAGAAAAAGTGACAAGGTCACTAAATAACACAGCAAGCTGAAAAACAAGGAAAGCAATAACCTTATCTATATAACTAAGGTTTATTGTACAAAGCCTTATATAAAAACCCAAAGACTATACAGACCATACCTAGAAAGAACAACCACTAACTAGGCCTAAAAGAGGCAGACTAGAATTGTATAAAAAACAGTAAAAGGGAAGGGAAAACACAGTGAAAGCTATAAGAGCTTTATAAACAATGCTAACTAACTACTATACTATCTAAAAACTTTTTTTAGAAATTTTTAATTTTAAAATGTGCTTATCTGGCCTGAGCTAAATCAGAGCCTCCGATGTATTGCAGCGGCAAACTAGATATTAGGTAATTCACAGGTGCATCATGGGATAAGGAATTGGCCTCGAGCTATTTGAAGACCTCAAGCTTTGCAATTTGCCGTAGTATCGGAGCCGAGGGATTGGCTCCAAATCCATCAGTAAAGAATGAATGGAAGACTGAACAACTTCACATTCAGTGTTATTGTTATTTCTTGCACACATCTGGTGTTCCTGTCTTTCTACCCACTGGCTCCCACTTCAAAACCTCACCCTACTGATTTATATTGCAGTATTTCAGCCACCCAAATACAGCATTCATACCAGCACACACAACCTCATCTAACTACCCCCCCGTTCCCCTTACACTCCAGCCACTCTCATCACCTCCATTCCCACCCCCACACATCCACCCACTCTTCCACTCATTCCCTTTATCTGTCTACCTACAGCTCTGCTCTCCATCTTTGCTAACATTTCCTTTTTTTCTCATATCACTACAGATCATTCAAACCAACATGCAAGCCCATTCAATCAAGAAAAACACCCTAAACCACCTCCTTCCAACCAAGACCCAATAAACTACTGAATACTTAACTGTTCTGTTACTAAATCACCAAGAACACATCTCGTTCGAACCAACTTGCAAGCCCAGTCAACCAAGAAAAACACCTTAACCCACCTCCCTGCAACCAGGACCCAAGAAACTACTGAATACATAACTGCTCTGTTACTAAATCACCGTGAACACATCTTGTTCGAACCAACTTGCAAGCCCAATCAACAAAGAAAAACACCCTAAACCACCTCCCTGCAACCAGGACCCAAAAAACTACTGAATACATAACTGCTCTGTTAGTAAATCACCGTGAACACATCTTGTTTGAACCAACTTGCAAGCCCAATCAACCAAGAAAAACACCCTAAACCACCTCCTTCCAACCAGGACCCAATAAACTACGGAATACCTAACTGTTCTGTTACTAAATCACCAAGAACGCATCTCGTTTGAACCAGCTTGAAAGCCCATTCAACCAAGAAAAACACCTTAAACCACCTCCCTGCAACCAGGACCCAAGAAACTACTGAATACATAACTGCTCTGTTACTAAATCACCAAGATCGCATCTCGTTCAAACCAACTTGCAAGCCCATTCAACCAGGAAAAATACCCTAAATCACTTCCCTGCAACCAGGACCCAAGAAACTACTGTTACTAAATCACCAAGAATGCAATTTGTTTGAACCAACCTGCAAGCCCATTGAACCAGGAAAAACACCCTAAACCACCTCCCTGCAACCAGGACCCAAGAAACTACTGAATACCTAAGTGCTCTGTTACTAAATCACCAAGAACTTATGAAATATACTGTTTCTATGAGCTATACTTTACCTGTACAAACATTGTTCAAACTAACATCTGTTACAGAGTTTTCCGACAACGTACACAATCACATGGACCCTATTCCCCCACTGCTCCCTAACTGTACCACCAGTTTCTCATCACTAGGTGGCAGCAAAGAACCACTCTTCTCTCTTGCCACACTCCCTTCCCGATTGGCTTATGCCCCACAGAACCTCAGTGTATGTTCGGTGCAACGGAACCAAATAACACCATTGCCTTGTCAACTGCTGCAGTCAGCAACATTTTTCACAGCAGCTCAGAGGCTGCAACAGACCACACAGTCACTTATAAGGTAACATGTATTTTAAGGCTTTTAGAATCTACCTTTTATATCTACACTTGGTGATCACAAAGCCTATTTAAAGTAAGCAAAAGCCACAACTCCTATTGAATCTGTTCCCTCATACCTTTGACCAAGCCACCACCTCCAGTTAATATCAGAATTCACTGACTAAGTTCCTCTCACCTGTGCTGAGCTGTAACCCATTCGCCCTGCGGACTATCTCTGCTCCCGTACCCTGCCCCCAATTCCCACATGCCCCACTACCTGTACATTTATATCTAACACAACCCCACCCATCTTTCCAATCCACCAATTAAGCATTACCATCCCCACCAGACACACCTTTCTCTCTCCCTCCCCACTCACCATTAACACTATGTCCACTCCCCCATACCATCACCTACTTGTAATAACCATTTTTACCTCACTTTCCTATCTCACTTACCTCACTCACCTACCACACCCCAACCATACATCCCCTACAATCTCCACATCTACATGTCCGCATATCAACTTTCAACTCCATAACACATGAACTCTACCCACTCAACCCTACCCTACAATTCAAACATACAATACTGCCCATCCCACATACTCACCACACACCCCAAACCCCCCCACTCCTCCAAAACATTCCCATTTCTACATTCATAATCCTCAATCTCACTAAACCACATAATTCATATCCTCCTTCACTTTACTCTATCACTATGTGGTGACATTCATCCTAAGCCAGGGCCGACACCCTCAGCACCTACCCCCAACTGCCCACACACTCACATGCACACACCTAAATCTATATGTCTTGCCACTCTCAATACCCAAAGCCTATAGAATAAAATCCCTAACCTCCATGCCTGGCTTCACCATAACCATCCCAACATAACCACCATCTAAGAGACCTGGCTTAAACCCTCCATAAAAGAGAGCAAAATCCTCACTCCTGGCTACCAAATTATTTGAATTACAGACTTAACAAAAAAGGCGGAAGTGTAGCTATAATCGTCTCTTTCACCTATACCATAACTCCTTACAACAATCCCATACCTAACTTTAGCAATACTGAAATTACTACTGCTCTACTAAAACTAAGCAACCACAAATCCATATGTATAGCTGCCCTATATATTCCCCCTGGTAACAACATCCCACTTCTAGAAGATATCTTTTCCTGGTTTTCCTCCAACATAAAAATGAAACCTACATCTTAGGTCACACTAACATACACTGGGCTTCAATAAATTCACTAGACCCGTCTCAATCAATCAATCTCTTCAGTTTTGGCTAGCTTATAAACTCCCCTACTAGACCAAACAAAGATGGGTCCTCTAGCACCATCACTGACTGGATACTCACATCCCATACCAACCATATCTCAAACTCAAGAATCCTTCCGGACCCTCTCAGTGACCAACTTCCTTCTTATTCTGATTGTCACCCCTGCCTTCTCCAGCAACAACACCATTACATACACACACGCAGTCTCCCATTTCAACCCTCAGACTTTCGCCAAATGTCTAAAACGTAATGACTGGTCGTCCCTAAAAACCCTGCCCCTCAACAGTGCCACTTCCTACTTCAATGACACATTCATAAATACCCTCAACAACCATGCCCCTATAAGAACCAAACATATCAAAGCTAATGCCTCTGACTATTCAATGAAACCAAACTTACCATGCTACAAAGCGATAAAACCTGGAAACGTTATCTAAAAAACAAACTACCCAGCTACCTACTAGTATTCAAACAACCCTGTAACACTATAAAAACACTTATAACCAGAGATCGTAAACTATGCTACTTCAAACCACCTGCTCAAAACAACCCAAAAAAGTTCTGGACTGCAGTATCCTCCCTCACTCACCCTGGTAGCAAAGAAAACCCTGTCCTAACCCAAACCTTACTGACCTGGACACTGCCAGCCAATTTAACCCTTCTTCACAGATTTCATAGCTAAACTTTCCTCCTCTTTTCCACAACCCCCCAACATCAACTACTCCAGCCCCCCCCAGCCCCACCAACCACTTACACCCCCCTTTCAACCTTAAAACTATCCCTACAAGTACTATAAAAAAACTACTATTCCAACTAAAACCCAGCTGAAATGTACCAGACAATTTCCCAACAACCTTCCTAAAATTAGCTGTTGACAGTATTCCCCTTAACATTTCCATCTTAATCAATAGATCCATCCAAGAAGCATATGTCCCACCCATCTGGTGCCATGCATACATCATTCCACTACATAAAAGATGCAAAAACAAAGACACCTCCAATTTCAGACCTATAGCTATCCTTTCACCCATATCAAAAATCCTCGAGAAATGTATCCATACTCAACTCATGTCACATCTTACTCAAAACAACCTTCTTACCAATGGCGGCTCATGATATTGGACTGCAAGACTGCAGCCCCCAAATTAATAAAAAATCCAAACTCACACATGCGTGCCTGAAAACATGAATCTGTACTGCTGTTTAACCAGTCCAGATTCAGAAAGAAGGCAGCAGTCTACAGATGCCTCAGAAGTCTATGCAGTTACATCCACATAGACTGGAAGGGGATCAGACTGCAAGGTCTGCAGTCTATGCTTAGATTAGTCTGCAGTCTGTGCATGCTCAGAACGAGCTGAGGAACAGGAACTGTTCTGTGGACTTTCATTGGCACTGGGAAGGAGCTGTTGAAACTGTATTAGCTGCGGACACAGGACGGGAGCTGCTGAAACTGTATTATCTCCAGACTCGGGACAGGACTTGTATTCTGTTGCTGAATGTGGAAATTGCCGCAGACTACTTCTTTTGAATTGGAGGGGAGCTGTTTCTGCAGACTAATTGAAACTGCATTAGCTGCAGACTCGGAACAGGACCAGGGACTAGTATTCTGTTGCTGAGCTTTGAATTGGCACCAGGAAGGAGCTGCTGACTTGTATGCTGGACCCAGAATGGGACTTGAATGCTGTAATTCTTTTGCTCCTGTGGACCGTGTGTGTGTGTAAAATGCCCCAGTGAACTATAACTGATGGCTAGAGAGAATAACTCAGGCTCAAACCCTCAACCTTGGGTGCAGGTAACAAGAGCCTGAATTCCCTACCCAGCACCACTTGTGAAAAGCATTCAGATTTTTGCCTCATATTTTTATTCTGTTCCTCATAAAATCTGTGATTTTCTGGATTTTGAATTCACTAAACAATGACAGACATTTGAATTATAGACTTCATATTCTTCAGAAAGTACATGGTAACACAAAACATTTTATTCCAGCAATTTTCTAAATTTATAAGATCAATATTTGAAATTTGTGCCTATTTTGGGGGCTGTATTCCTCCATTATTGGCTTTGTGCAGTTTTTTTTGTGCTAAGAGGTTGAGAGCTATGGTGAAAACTGAATTCACTGAATATGTTTGGGGGCTGTATTTCCCCATTATCAGCTTTGCCTAGGTGTTTTGTGCTAAGACTTTGAGCACTATGGTGAGAACTGAATTCACTAAATGATAGCCATTTAAGTTTCAGTCTTCCTGTCTTTCAAGAAACAGTTGATTTGGCATAGTGGTATGTTGCTCTGACTGTAATGCACAGAGTCCTGAGTTCAATGCTTGGCAGTAGCACAGCATTTTATTCTAGCAACTTTCCAAGGTTATACAAGCAATGTTTAAAATGTGCCCCTGGTCTTTGGGCTTTTGTCCCCCCCCCCCCAATAAATTTTAGCTTTTTCCAGATTTCTTGTGCTCATGTGCGGCAAAGTTGAGCGATACAGTTGTGTTGAGTGGATTTTACAAGGAGCTAAAAGCTTCAGGGGAAGAGATGTTTAGTGCTGCTTAGGCTGAGTCTGCTTGCATTGTTAATAGCACAACAGATAGTATACTTGTTTTCAATGCACAAGGCTGTGGGTTCTATTCCCATAGTATATAGATGTACTGCTGATACTGTACTGTGCTGTACTTCTAAAGGGGGTGGATGCTGCAGTCCTGAGAATGTCCTCTTTGGTGGAGATACCTAGTAACTATCAACCTGTTATCAGTTTGCCATCCATTCCCTATTGCAATATTACTAGCTTATCATTTTTTAATGCAACATGTGTAATTTATTCCTCAAGGGCAACAGGTGCTTAATTTGTGGATGAAACAATGAAATATAAAGTTGTTTGCTGGCAGCAACCTCTTTATTAGTTACAGATTTGTTTAATGAGGAATTATTTAGATAACTTTTACTTTTGCAGAGATTGTGTATATTTACTGATACTGGTGGACTGTAGAAGTTTGAGTAGACTTTTATGATGGAAATGTTCTGAACTGGGCAGTTTTGTCATTATTAGTGCATGCATTTTATTTCATTGTTTACTGGAAAAATGTTCAAAATGATCAATGTAAAATGTCTTCTAACAACTGTACTGTATTATACAAGGAATATAATTTAATACAATCAGGAAGGTGTATCAAAGAACACATGTATGTTTAGTGTGCAAGTGGTCTATGATTTGAAAACAGCCCATAGTTAATCTTTATTTGCATGTATTTTCTTTGAATGTAGGTTTCAATGTTGTTTCAATGAATGTGAGATTCAAAGGCAGATAAGTTTTAATGCTAAGTTTTACATTGTGAGACTACATTGCCTTGTTTAGCAGATGCCTATTAGTGTTTGTGCTGTAAAATGTAAAAGAAAACTTTTAAATGAAATCCAAATCATCGAAGAAGTAAAGCAGTATGCACATTACAGTGTTTATGGTAAATGGGGTGAATTAGCCAAGTAATGGGACATTGGAATGGCTGCAGGAGGTGGCCCCATTCGACCATGATTTTGTGAGGGGGATGGGCGGCAAACTCAAAGACAGCCCCGACTGAACTATACCTTTCCACTGTCCAGATTTTCGCAGATGAATAGAATTGTGCTTCCTATTTTTGTTTTGTTCCTCATAAAATTTGTGGTTTTCTGGCAAATCATTTAGGAATAAACTCACTAAATAATGACAGACATTGCGTTTCAGACTTCATACCCTTCAGAAAAATGCATGATAAAGCAAGACCTGTTATTCTGTCAACTGTCTTAAGTTTATACAAGAGCAATTTTTAGTACTGTCTGTATGTCCTCCCAATATATTTGGCCTTGTTCAGTTTTCCTGCATTAAGAGGTTGAGAGGTACGCGCAAATACATCGCTTTATAGAATTAGGTATATCCAAACCTCTCAACTGTCCCCGACATTGGCTCAAAATGTTGCTCCCCCTAATAATCCCTCCACAAAATGGCAATTTTGAAAGGAAATGTGGAGGATTTACTATTAATAAATAATTATAATGATCAGAGTTGTAGATTACTTTTATTTCAGAAATGCATGTAGATTCTCTTATTTTGTCAGCTACTCAACTTAACATTACTAATATTAAAAAAAGTCTCCCTTCTTTGACAGGTTCCTAGCTGTATTGTGTGGCTATTTTATATTTTTGCACCATATTTGTGGTCCATTTCTCATAAAATTGTGGTTTTCTGGCAAATTAGTGGCAAATGAACCTGAACCTAAATCATTAAAGACTGAAGTTAGAAAATAATGACAGACATTTGAGTTTCAGATTTCATACCATTCAGAAAATTCACACTAATGCAAGACCTACTATTCTATTATCTTTCTGTTTATGAGCAATATTTAAAAATTGTCCTTATTTTTGGGCCTTTGTCCCACTTCTAGTTATGGCTTTGTCCAGATTTCTTGCTCTGAGGTTGAGAGGTATAACAAATGTGTCAGGGCCATCACCGTCAGCCTAAGACATTTCAAATTGCGACATACTTGTTGTACCCCACTCCCCCGTGTAGTGACTTTGGATCTGTCCAAGCAAGGCAAGGAGCAGTTATGCAGTGTAAGCGTGCAGAGTATCCCCCATCCAAGGTACACACAAGTACTACAGTGGCTTTTCATCTGTCCTTGATTTTGCAGAATGTTCTGGTTTTCTGTCATATTTTTATACTGTTGATTTATGCTTCTTATTCAGAAGATGCTGCCTGTTGCTCTGTGTTTAAGTAGCAATGCTTTAATGACCCCCAGGTAAGCTTGTCTGAGATTGTAAGATGCAAGTAATCTTTAATAAGCATACTGTTAAAGAATTACCAACATTGAAAGCCTTTTTGTTGTTGCTATGCAGAGAATATTTACATAACTAGATAACATATAAGCCCTGGGTATTGAAATGCATATGATAGTATTTGTAATAAAGGACAGGATTACAGTTTTTTCAGAAGCTCATTACATTTGTCGGAAACTTGCCGCCATCTTTGCAGCCTTTACCCGTAAACTAAACAGAATGCCAATCTATCATGTGATGTCTATAACCTGTACAGTAATCCTCTAAGCAATTTATCTTGAGCTTTTTTCTTGTTTGCTGTTCATTTTTTACTTTGATCACGTTTTCCCCATGAAACAAGTAGATAGTTGTTGTTGGGCAGCAGGTCTTTTTTGGATAAGAAACATTTTTACAAGTGGGGGTATCACAGAGATGCTACTTTCAGCATGTTACTTGGTACTTTTATAAAGGTGAATATAAATTATAATTAGAACTGCAGTGCAAGGAGAAGTGGTTTGAGTTGAGTGCTGCTTGTTTTTTCATACTTGATTTTGACTGGCATTCCAGTAATGTATTTAAAAAGTAATTTTTTCATGCTTAATTGAGTAACGGTGAGTGTGGAACAGAGGTGAAGAAGAGAATACAGGCAGGATGGAGTGGGTGCAGAAGAGTGTCAGGAGTCATTTGAGACAGACGAGTACCAGTAAGAGTGAAAGGGAAGGTCTACAAGAGGGTAGTGAGACCAACAATGTTATATGGGTTGGAGACAGTGACATTGACAAAAAGGCAGGAGTCAGAGCTGGACATGGCAGAGTGACGAGGGTGGACAGGATTAGGAATAAGTATATTAGAGGGTCAGCCCAGGTTGGAAGGTTTGGAGACAAAGCCAGAGAGGCAAGATTACGTTGGTTTGGACATGTGCTGAGGAGGGATGCAGAGTATATTGGGAAAAAGATGCTAATGATGAAGCTGCCAGGTAACAGGAAAAGAGGAAGGCCTAAGATAAGGTTTATGGATGTGGTGAGAGAGGACATGCAGGTGACTGGTGTGACAGAGCAAGATGCAGAGGACAGGAAGAAATGGAAACAGATGATCCGCTGTGGCGACCCCCTAACGGGAGCAGCCGAAAGAAGAAGATGCTTCACAACCCTTTTGTTTCCATCTAGATATTAAGTAAGCTGACATGTAGCCAATGCACTGAGATATTTTTTTTTCTACACTTCATTTTGTCTTGATTGGACTCTCATAATGACGGTTGGCACCCAGGGCACCATATCTAATTAAAGTCCCAGTTTTTGTGGTTTTGAGCATAGCCCTGCTCCTTTCTAGTTGGTCACACACCTTCCCATTGGCCCCACCCATTCAGCTGTCTCCTGCAGTCCCCCTTTGGTTTGAAGTCACCAGCCGCCACTGCTTCTTACCTCTACTCAACATGACTTCCTCCCTGGCCACAGTACCATGACTGCCCTCCTAGCCTTTCTTGAAACCATAAATCAACTCGTGACTCTGATAGACTTGTATCTTCCCTGTTCCTTGATCTATCCAAAGCTTTCAACACCGTCTCCCACCCACTACTCTTAACTCAACTCTGTTCTCTCAATCTCTCTACCAACACCTTAGCTTGAGTTACCTCTCTGAATGTCAACAAGCCATCTAGTGGAAATCCTCAACCTCCCTCTTTTTTCACACCCCCACCGGAGTCCCACAAGGTTCAGTTCTAGGACCACTACTCTTCAATATATTTATTAGCAACTTTCACCACGCCATCCCTGACTCATCTATAATCCAATATGCAGATGACTCAACAATCATTTGCTCTGCCTTCACCCCGTCCGAACTTCTGCTAAAACCTCAATCAGCCTTTTCTAAAACTGTATCCCGGATGAAAAATAACCACCTTACCCTTAATGCTAATAAAATTAAACTGATGATCTTTTCCCCATCCAGAAACTCCCCAATAGACATAAACTCTTTCTCAATACTCAGCAACAATAACATCCCAATTGAAATTGTTTCTAAAACCAAACTCATTGGTGTCATTATTGATGAGCATCTAAAATTTGACACCCATATTCAATCCACCATTAAAAAAAACACCAAAAACTGGGATTTCTATACAGACACAACCACTATTTCTCCCCCTTCACCAGAAAAACCCTAGCTTTCTCCTACCTGCTCCTCTCTCTTATGTATGGCGCCCCCCTGCTAAAAGTCTCCAACTTGGACTACAACACAAACTTGGATCATGCTATAATAAAATAAGCAAATTTGCTACCAACTCAAAAAACTCCTCCCACCATTGTCACTCACTCCATACTCTACAGTGGCTCAAACATCCCAATTACCTGACCTTGCTTAGACTCACTAATGCCCACAAGCTCATCCACAAATCCACTAGCTGTCTGTCTCTCTCTAATGCACTAAGACCCTACATCCCTAATCACTCTCTAACATCAGAAAACCAAACCCTACATCCCTAATCACTCTCTAACATCAGAAAACCAAAACCTACTACAAATCTACAAACCTTCTTGACCCCCTGGTCACCTCCTACTCTCCTGCTCCATTTCCAAACTTTGGAACTCTCTCCCTCCCACTCTTCACAATACCCCTGATCACACCACATTTAAATCCCTCTTATTCTCCTATCTTACCACTAAATAGATATGCCCATCCCACTCTCCAACCTAAATCTCCCTCTAGGCCCTAACCTCTCCACCCTCTGCTCAAACACCCCTTTATATCCCAATGGGACAGTCTTCTACTGCTTCCATGCCTCTCTCCTGCTCAGTCTAATGTCCTCACTTAAGAAAAAAAATCCACAGTTACTCTTATTTCTCTTTAGCAAAATATGTATAATACATTCATTTTATTTTTTATTGTACTGTATTTTAACGCATCAGAGTTTGTACTGCATGCTGTATCTTCCTCTGACAAAATTGATTGTATATATTGTTTCTCTGTAAATGTTCATTGGAGCTTTTCTCCCCGGGCCTCCATGGAAAACGGGCTCTTTGTGGCCCAGTGGACATCCCCAGTCATCAAACTGAAATAAATAAATAAATGTTCCAGGTAATTCACCAATCACATAGCAAAGGTCTCTGACACATATCATTGCTTTCCATGTCTGTCCAAATCCCTAGACTCTCTGTTAGGGGGGATGGACAGAGGAGCTTTGTTTGGCTAGCTCCTTTTTTGTGGCTGCCACAACAACCACCTACATCTCCTCTTTGATTCTTGGAAAAGGATCGCTGAGGGGTAGAAAAGCATATCTCTGCAGTAGACAGGGTCTTTCCATCCTGTTCACTCCAGAAATCATTTATTTTATAGAAGGGCCAAACAGAAATATTCCATCAAAGGAAGCATCAATGAAAGAAGACTTGAAAGGCTCCGCAAAGTCACATAACTACATCCAGGCATGTCTCCTAATGGCTATGCTTGAACTGGCTGCCAGTGAGGTACCCTCGGCAGCTTGGGATGTTAACCTCATGGATGCATTAGAAATGGACAAAACAGTAGCCAGCTGTGAAGAGGACCTCTTGTTGTCCTCTGCAGACATGGACTCTGAGAGGGATTTGGAGAGTACCTTGGTCAAATCCCTCTGTAATTTTGTGAAGTGCACTAAATAATTCAGGGACCTTAAGGCAAATGTCGCTGAAGCAAATATGCCCTTTCCAAAGCTGTCCAACACCCTGGACTCTTTATTAGGGTCATGGACAGAGGAACTCTGCCTTGCTAGTTCCTTCTTCACGGCTGCCACAACAACCATAGCATCAACAGGGACTCCTTTGCTCCAGTTTGGTCAATTCTTCGATGATGTCAAAATTTGCCTGGGCATGCTTGCAGGAGATTAAATCAACAAGCTCATCCACCGGGAGTCACCCAAGAAGTAGATGGACTGGAACCAAAAGCTTCCAGACTCCTCTGGAGACCATCTACCTTTTTGCTTAGGAATTTCTAGGATGTCTCCGAATGAGATGTCATCTTCTGGAGATCTGGGGGACCCTTCCCCTTCAATGAAGTCAATATCATTGGTGAGGGACTCCAGAGGGGATCTATGTGCCTCCTTTTGCATGTTCTCTTTTGGGGAACCTCCTCAATGGGATGATCTGGGGAAGTAACCGGAGAGAAAGGAAGTTCCTTGATGGGGACTGTCTGGATGCTAGATAGTACTGGATGTCCCTGTGGAGTAGGTCTGATAGGATCAGAGCTCAGATCCAAAGGAGGAAGAGATGTAGGATCCAAGGATGAGACAGTAATCGAATCTCTCAGTCAAGACAAAGTCCTCTCCAATGCTTTGAAGGCAGACAGACCAGAAGAAGCCATGGCAGGTAGCAGTGAGACCAAAACCTCTGAAACAGCCAAGCCCTGACCCTGCCCAGATCTGTGCCTAGAGGAAGGAACCTGAGCTATGTAACACCAAAGCTCTGATGGGCAAGGACAGCTGCAATAACACTGGACTGCACCCTGGCTCCCTGGATCCAACACCAAAGCTTTGGCTCTGAGGATCATCCTGATCCATCAGAGTAGGAACAGAACCAGTCAGGAAGGCCATCAGAGTCGAAGACCTACCTGTCTTCAGACCTGACACAACATTTGGATCTAAGGGCTCAGAAACTGTGTAATGGATAGGAGAAGGCGAAACATAAGAAGTGGACAAAAGGCTCACAGATCTGATGGGAGATAGAGATGGAATAACACTCATCTGAAACTGAGATCTGGGGAATTTCCTCATCATCCTAAACATATCGGCTTTGGAAAGACTTCTGGAGGAGCTGATAAAGGAGGTTGTTGACTGTGGCCTAGACTTTTTTCTCGGTATTGTTTGAAGAAATGGAGAGTGGAGTTGAGGAGAGACAGGATCAACTGTGAACCCAGATGAGCGGGTTTGAGGAAACTTTGATAGTACAACTGTAGGATATGAGGTCTTTGGATCCAAGTGCTTTCTTGGAGACTTCATCAATATAACAGTCGGATCCAAGTTTGTTGGATCTGAAAGTTTTCTTTTGGGATCCAATGATGTCAGATCCAATGTATTTTTGATTTTGTGAGAAGGATCAGATGAATTCAAAGCCTTCAAAGAATGGGTAAGGAAGACTTGGATGGTTTGCTGAGGGTTTGAGCCCCTGAAGAGGAACAGGAAGAAGGAGGCAACAAACCCTTAAGGACTAACCTATTACTCCTGTCCAAAGCAGCCACAGAATTAAACATAGCACAGACAGCACAATTAGTATTAAGGTGTGCTGCTCCTAGGCAGTAAATGCACTTCTTGTGAGCATCAGAATTAGGGATTTTATGCCCACAGAAAGTGCATTCTTTTAAAGCCAATAGGTTTCTCAGCCATGACAAAAAATAATACAAATGGATAGAGAGAAAGGCAACTTTTATTTTTTTGTTGTTCATGGTAGAGAAAGTACCCTTTAAAGGGTAGAAGAAAATAGAAAAGGACTGGTCTAGTACAAAGAATGGTATAACTGAGACTACCGAAAGCTAGATAATGAAAGCAAAAGATCTAATGGCGAATTTACCCCAAAAAAATTGACAAGAGGGAGAAGGAGGATTAATAAAATACTTAGAGAAAAAGTTTGAAGGAGTTTTCTAAAACACTTGCTACTCACAAACTCTATAAGAAACAAAAAAAGCTCTTGAGAAGGATCTGTGTCCGTGTGAGACTGAGGAAACGAGATCTGGGGTATTGTTGGTTGTCTGGGGCATTATGGGAAGAGGGAGGAGCTTGAGAGTTGGATCCTAAGTCTAGTGCATGTGGCCAAGTCAGAACCGAGGTTGGATCCAGTACCCATACATTCAAAAAGAATGGAAAGAATGTCAGATGTTTAGTATTCTTCTTTTTTCTTCTCAGAGAAAAATGGGGCTAACAAACACCCCAGGGGTTACCTCAGTGTCACTGCTCGACAGAGGCACAGCAAAATAATGGGCATAGTTTCTCCAAACTAAAAGGGTGGCGTAAGCCACAAAACTATGGGCTAGGCTTATAAATGCCCTCGGGCAGATAGCCTAGTATGAACCTATGAACCTATGAACCTAATATTATTAATTACAACAGCAACTTCCTCAGGGATGTGCACAACATTCTGACCAAATGGGGACGTTTTCCTTGTTCCCTCTCCCAGGATCAACAAGAGTGGCTCACTCTTGCTCAAATGGGGATGTTTTCCTTGTTCCCTCTCCCAGGACCAACAAGAGTGGCTCACTCTTGCTCACTGTGGGGACCCCAATAGCCAAAGTGGATGTGGCTAACCTCCAGTCCATGGTGGCTGTGGGTGCTACACCAGAGTGATCTGGGGTAAAAGATGAGTGGTCTAAGAAACAAGATATGGCCATAGCAGAGTTACCGACCTGCAGATGAATCAAATTGCTAACCTCCTGTGATGGCAAAAGCTGTTTGCTTAACTTTTTCTTTTTGTAGCTGGAAGAAAACCTAACTATAGGACCAGTAGTTTGTTCCATGATCAAGCTGAAAATGATGCTCTTTCCCAGGGAAAAGAAGCAGCAAGAGCTGGTAAAACTTTAAAGTCTTTAAAAGTCACTTTTTCACGGAAAAACACAGTAAAAACTATTTTAAAAGACTTTGTCAGCCCCAAAAGTAAAATAAACACACCTTCTCCAGAGAAAAATGTTTTTCAGCTACTTTAAACAACTTTTAAACTGACAGAAAAAAAATGCGCTCCCATTTAAAGGTACAGTTAAGTTTCATGTTGGTCCGTTAAAACACAAACCCCTGGCATAAAAATAACTTTCCTGAATAGGAAAGAACAATGTATATTTTTTAAATGTGGAAAATATTTCCCCAAAGGCAAATTATCTGCCCAGCAAAGGAACAGCACAAGCCAACTGTCAACCATCGAAAGCCTGAAGAGGAGTGCTCTCTCAATGGCTGGAAAAATCTGAAAGGCTTAGTGCGCAAACCAGTCTTTTTAGTCAGTTCACCATGAGCTGACTAACTGTGTATGTGAAAGGTGCCCTGAAGCTCCGGGAGCTGGCTGGTTGGCTGCTATATCCTTGGCAGGATATAACCCATATAGCTAAGGCTACTACAGCAGTGATCAATACAGTGAACATCTTCTGTCTATGCCGCTTTGAGCTGGTGGGATGGAATAACTGACAGGGCCTGTGACTGAGGAAGAGAGGGATGAAAAAGGGGTATCATATACAGCATCTGGATTTTATCCCTCCTACCCATTTGAACTGAGTGATGGTCATCCACATAACTGAGTGGAAAGATAAATGGCCCTCAGCTGCCTCCAGAGGTGGAAATTTGGGTAAGCCTTTATTGATGTTGGGTCTGTTTTCCTGAAAAGGACCTCCAGAATCCTTGGTTCTGCAGACATCCGCAATCTGTAGGCTGGTGTCCATTGAAGGTCCCCCTTTAGCACAGCCACCCTTATCCAAGGAGGAATCAAAGAGATGATGCTGAGGTTTTCTAAACCATGGAGACTTGGAGCCTTTCTGATTACCGTTGAAGGATCTTTGAGATGTCTCAGATCTAACACCTATGGCAGACAGGGTCTTATCTTCTTGTTCTCACCTCTTTAATCTGTGTTTCTCAGGTCTGAACAAAGCAAATTCATCAGAAGAGTTGATGAAGAATTCCTTTAAATTATGTGCAATGTCGCAAAGGTGACGTCTTAGACAGATGTCTTAGACAAATGCCTGTGCCCACTGCTCCAGCTGCTCCATCAACTCCATTATGTAACAGTTACATGAAGTGGATTCTGATATTCAGCATAATACCCACAGTGGTCTTGAGTTAATTCCTTGACCCAGAAGTGACTGGCTTCCATAAAGAGTAGAAAGCCTCCTCCCTAAATCTTAGAATCAGTTCATGTGTGTTGTGTAATTCAACTCCTTCAAAAAAAACGCACTCAAGGCATAAGCATGACCCCCCCCTCATTATGGACAATGCTCTAGACCACTTGTTAGGTGTTTGGATAGTTGCCTTATCTATCATCTATCATTGGGTGGCTACTGTAACAATCACTGAGACCAATATAGGGTCCTTGGCTCAGTTCCGCCTATCCTTAGGTGGAAATAGAATTTTGTCTGGTGTATGTGGTACAGCTTCTGTATTGTCGGGTTCCTCCCATGCTTTCCTGGTGGCCAAATCTATGAGACAGTCAGCAATAGGAACCACCCAAGAGATAGAGGGTGCAGAATGATAATCCTCAAAAAGTACCTCCTCATCTTGGGGGGGGGGGTGTCAGTTACCCAAGATTCCCACTGTCTCAACAATTCAAGGATATCACCACAGGTGGCTGTTAAATGAAGTGTTTTCAGGATGGGGTGAATCAAGCAACCTCTGTCTTTTGTAAGCAAATTCAGTCTATAGGGAAGTCTATTGTAATTTCCCTTGGCCAGACTGAAAAGAAAAGAAAACACTTTTGCATGACCACAATTTTTGGGGAATCCTTCTGGATCCTCAGAACTCTGGATCTCAGTGGAAAAGCATACAGGACTATTCCCTTCAACAGGAATATCTGTCTTCCCGAGCTGTTTCAACGAGTCATAGAGCAGAATTTCATTAGTTATCTGATCTAAGAAGAGGCCAGTAAATTTTTCATTAGTGTCAGCTCTCTTCTGCTCCTAGTTAGCTTGTCTGCAATTATGTCTTGCTCTGACAGAATGTATGATGCCTGCAGAGTCAATCTGAGCCGAGCTGCTAATTCCCAGGCTATCACAGCAAGTCTGCAATGAGGGTGTAATTTGGTACCCCTTGTTTGTTTATGTACCAGATCACTCTGGTGTTTTCTGTCTAAACTTGGAGAGGTCCAGGGGACCAGAGATGATTTAAGGTTTTTAACACACTGATCAATGCAAACATCTCTCTAACATTTACATGTTTTTGTCTGTCATGGGGGTTCCACACAGCTTGCACTTTTACCCCTCTGGAAACCACTACCCACGCCAGGTCTGATGCATCTGTAGTGACAGACTAGAGAGGGATCAGAAAGAAGAATGGGAGACCTGGATTGCAAGAGATATGGTGTATGAATTAGAAAATCTCCCTTCTTTCAAATCCCAGAACAAGCATCTGAAAAGATAAAGAATGAAGCTGCTACGTCCAGACTGACCAGCAGTACCACTGAATTTTTCATATGTGGAGTCTGCCCGGGGAAAGCATGAGAATTGTTGATCCCAAGGACCCCAAAATCCAGAGAAAATTTCTTGCAGATACTTGGCTTTGGTTGGAAAAATTAACAAGGAACTGAAGAAAAACCTCTACTTTGTCTGGAGGAAAAAAGGTTCTTCCCAAGGCAGAATTGGATCTGGCTCAGCCACTTTTTCAAGACTTTGTATCCTAATCTCGAGCTCCACCACCTTCCCATAATGCACTACATTCCCGTTAACTCCTCAGATCAAGATTTCTGTTTTCTACCATACTGACTATTAATGGCATAACAGATGAAGAAATATTATTGTTCAAACTGGAAAACACAAAGTTTCCTACATCATCTTATATTGTTCTAGGAAAGACAAGGCCGGGGGATGGCTTGGAGAGAAGGAGAGGACGAATGAAAATGGACAG
The DNA here is from genome assembly GCF_019279795.1 of Protopterus annectens. Lineage (NCBI taxonomy): Eukaryota > Metazoa > Chordata > Ceratodontiformes > Protopteridae > Protopterus > Protopterus annectens. Next base: position 282,882,526 of record NC_056740.1, read on the forward strand.
CACAAATCTAACATTATGGTAAGTACCTAACTTTTCTATCTGATGTTGTCCTTTTCATTCTTCCTCACTGATGGGTCAGAATCTCCAGTAACGTAATTCTTGGGAGGTCCTAAAGAAAGATATGCCAGAGCACTGCCGAACCTGAGGAAGCTCTGTTTCTGGAGCCAATGCCCAACTATTACTGTGTCACAAAGGCAAAAATCTTAGACCAAGAAGACATGTATAGGAGATCCGGAAGAAAAAAGAATGCAGTAGTCATAAAACTGGAAGAATGGGTGTGGGATGATGATGCAAAACCACACCATTTTGGAAAACAAACTGAAAAATAAGGTCAGTAATCTAATTGGGCAGAGTACTTTTAGAAATTACCCAGTCTAAGTGTAAATTTGTTTTTAGTGTATATTTTCGATGTTTTGTGTGTAAGTGAAGTGTGTGTCGAGAAAGTGCATTTCCGTTAAACTGCACTTTCGCTTAACTGAACTCGGCTTTTTCAGATTCGATGAGGTGCACTTTCAATGAATGAAAGTAGACCCATATATATATATATATATATATATATATATATATATATATATATATATATATATATCTATATATATATATATATATATATATGTATATATATATATATATATATATATATATATATATATATATATAGGTTCATAGGTTCATAGGTTTATACTAGGCTATCTGCCCGAGGGCATTTACAAGCCTAGCCCATAGTTTTGTGGCTTACGCCACCCCTTTAGTATGGGGAACTATACCCATTATTTTGCTGTGCCTCTGTCGAGCAGTGACACTGAGGTAATCCCTGGGGTATATCTGCGATCTCCCATCCATTGGTCAAGATTTCTCTTGAACAAGGCCAGCGAGGTGCTCTGCCTCACATATACCGGGATTTTGTTCCACAGCATAGGGAGTCTTTGGGTGATGAATCTATCCCTCCAGCACGTCCTATTAATAGCCGTGTCGAGGTTTAAGTCTCCCGCCCTTGTGGCTCTGACGGATCTAGATTTATTGAGGTGAAGCATATTCATCAAATCTGGGTTTGACATGGCCTTGTATGTCAGGCACAGGTCACCTCTGAGCAAGCGGTAAGCGACTGAGTAGAGCTGAAGTTCTTTCAGTCGGGCAGCATAGGACAGATTTTTGAGACCCTTTATCCTTTTGGTGAGGAACTTTTGTGGCCTCTCCAGCTGCTGCAAGTGTCGGGTCAGATACATTCCGAATGGGGCATTGTACTCAATCATTGGTCTGATGAGTGATGAGTACAGGGAAACTATGACCTCCCTTGATCTAGATGTGAATCCCTTCATGATAAGGTGGGCAATGTAGAAGGTCTTCCTAACTACTTTAGCTACATGGGTGTCGAATGACAGGCTACTGTCAACCTGGGTCCCCAGGTCCCTAATAACTTCTTCTGTGCTCAGTGGATTGCCACCTATATGGTAGCTAGGGGTAACCTTGTTTTTCCCGAAGGGTATGACTATGCATTTTTGGGCATTTAACTTTAGGCCATGGCTCTGGCACCAGTTATCCATTTCTGTGAGACCTTTCTGAAGGATATCTGTGTCAGATGTGTTTTCGACCACGGCCCAGTTTGCAGTCATCTGCAAACTTTGTCAGCCATAACCCTCCTGTGTTTGCTTGTACTTGAGAAGTAGATGCCAAACAAGAGTGGGCCCAGGACTGAGCCCTGTGGGACACCACTTGTGACAGGCTTAGAGTCTGACATGGCGCCAGCAACTCTGACCCTGTGGGTTCTGTCACTCAGCCAGTTTGCAACCCATCTTGTGATGTATGGGTTAACATTTAAGCTGATGAGTTTTTCAATGATACCCGAGTGGGGTATTGTATCGAAAGTTTTCGCCAGATCGAGGTATGCTGTATGGACTGCCTTTCCCTCATCAATGGCTTTGGTGACTGTTTTGAAAAAGTCAACCAAGTTTAAAAGGCATGATCTGCCTTTGACAAAGCCAAACTGGGTTGGATCCAAAGTCTGCAAATTCCATACGTCTTTGTTTATGAGATCCATTATGATCCTCTCCATGGCTTTGCAGATAAGGCTTGTCAAGCTAATGGGCCGGTAATTTCCAGGGTCGGTGGAGGCACCGCCTTTATGAAGTGGGACCACTGTCGCAGTGCACCACTCCCTGGGTACGTATCCAGAGGTGAGACTATGATTAAACAGTTGTCCTAGCTGTGGGTTTAATTCCTCGTTGAGTTCGTGGAGCACACAGCCGGGGACACCATCAGGTCCCATGGATGCTGTGTTTTTTGCTTTGGAGAGAGCAGTTCTCACTTGGGCGTTAGAGATGTTTGGGGGGCTACAATCGTTTGGTATAGATATCTCACCTTTTGGGGGGGGGGGGAGAAGTTTGCACTGAACCTGTCAGCCAGTATGTTGGCAATGTCTGTAGGATCGGTAATCTTCACATCATTTTGAACTAGTTCTGAACATATCTGGGAGTTTCCTCCCAGGTTTCTAACATAGCTGAAGAAGGCCTTATGATTGTCTTTTGAGTCTTTAGCTATTTTTCTCTCAAAGTTTGCTTTGGATGATTTTATGAGAGCTCTTAATTTTTTACTTGTAGTGATCAAAGGTGTCTTACCCTTTAAGGATTTTGCTCTATCTTGTAGTAGCTTCCTCCTTTTGTTGTAGAGTTTGTTTATGGCTGGGGTCCACCAGACTGGACGCTTGCCTTTGGTACAAAGATCTTTGTTTTGCTTGGGATTGCCTTATCCATGCAGTCCTGTAGGTGCTGGTAGAAGGCATTTGTAAGTGATTCAGCGGCTTGGGTACTGTTTTCCCGGCTTGGGGCCTTAAAGGAGACCACACTAGTCTTTAGAAGTGTGAAGTCGGCTTCGAGAAGTTCTTTACTGTGGTCTTTTTATTTCAGGTGGGGTGGGATGAGGACCTCCAGTGAGATTAGTTTGTGATCTGATCTCACCAGTGAGGGGTATACTTCCGGTGTTGAACATTGTGCTCCCATGTTCGTGATGATGAGATCAAGTATGTTTTCTCCTCTTGTGGGGATGGTGACCAGTTGTTCCATGGCGTTTGAGTTTATGAATTCCAGGAACTTTTGGGCTAGGGTATTTGGGCTTGAGTAGTGTTCCCAGTCTATATTAGGGTAATTGAAGTCACCTAGTATGATGGTGTTTGGAGATACATTTATCCCCTCCAGTAGTGTTTTCAGGAAAGCCATGTGAGGTTCCTGAGTTTGTGAGGGTGGCCTGTAACATGCTACAATTTGCAGAGCAGTCTTGCCTATGGTTAATTGCACCTGGATGGTCTCCGATGCATCGTGCGTTGCCACCAATCTTGAGGTGTGGGTGTCCTTGATGAATATGGATACCCCCCCTCCTTTCTTGGTATTGTCCGGATTTTGGGGCCGGAACGCATGGTATGAGGTAAAACCTGATAGTGCTGGGGTGCTCTCAGGAGCCTTGAACCAGGTTTCTGTCACAGCACAGACATCGATGTTCTCCATACTGAGAAGGGCCTCGAGTGCGTGCATTTTGAGATTGAGACTTCTGGCATTGAGCAGCATTACCCTTAGCTTTTTCCATTTTTGTGTTCTAGGGTGGTAGGTTTAGAATTTGAGCCTTGCCTAAAAAGGCACTATGGGGTGGCAAGAGCCTTTGCCAATATCCGAATCCCAGGGTGACAGGTGCAAGCCGTCCCTTGGAAACAGCGTGGCTTGTCCAGCATGTCATCCCAGGCAGACAGACATTGGATCCCCTTTGAATGACACCAGAGTTTAAGCCAATTGTTAAAGCTGATCATCTTATCTCTGTATTGTGGCATCATTCTTGGTGAAGGTAGGATACTGCTCAAGGTCAGGGTCATACCTGCCTGGGCTACATAATCAGAGAGCTCCTCAATGTCTCTTTTCATGTAGTCCAAGGAGGTACGTCTCAGGTCGTTTACACCAGCGTGGACAATGACTGAGTCGTATTTGTACCTGCTGTTGAGAGACCTGAGTGCTTGCGTTATGTGGCGGATTCTAGCGCCCGACAGGCAGCTTACTGTGACCCTCTCCTTACTCAGTCTGGTGAGCGGGACGTCAGTGTGTCTGACTATGGAGTCACCAATGACTAGTGTTTCTGGCATTGTGTTTGGCCTTAAGGGCTGTGACTGTTTGACACTCTGACTGTGAGGTCTATGTGTTGCAGATGTTGTGTTCTGAGGTGGTAGTTGTTTGGGTGTCTGCTTTGGTGACCTCTGCTGTTTTGGTAGATTTTTGCTCAGAGCCTCCGAGTATGTCTTTGTGTGTTTATGTGTATGATTTGAGGTTGTGCTGGTACTATGTGAGACTGGGTCTATAGTGTGTGTGGTAACCTTCTCCTCCTGTCTGGTCTTGCCAGTCCTATGTTGAGAGAGCTCAGCCTCCAGTTTGGCCATATAGTTGCATCTCTCGCATGTATTTGTGTTTTGTGGGAGGAGGAGAGGGTTGTCTGTGTACATGAGGCAATTGTAACATTGCCTCAATATTCCCAGATTCACCAGCTGAGCAGGAGAGGACACTAGCAACTGATCCCTCGACATGCTAGAAGGAATAGACAAAAAAACTTTAAAAGAGATTCCGGGGGATGTGGGTGTCCGAGAAATAGGATTCGCCTTTTTGGGGTACTATCTATAACAAGAGTGCTGTATCAAGGTGATAAGTACTATAGGAGCAAGTGCTAGGTTTAACAGACAAAGAATAGTCTACTCGGAGTCAGGTAGAGATGATCTTTTTAGTTATAGGATATGCTGATTAGATCAGTAGTACAGTTCGAGGAAGGTAGTTTTAAGGGAAAATTTGAAGAGTGGACTTTAGGTAGCCCTAATAATTTAAATCTGCTTAACCGGCGCTGCCCTAGTGTGCGCTCCACTCGAAATCGCGCTAAACCGCGCAAACGCGCGTTTAGAGTGTTTTATATCAGGGGGCTGAAAGAAGCTAGGAACTGGCCCAAAACGACCAATAGACTACAAGTTACTGGCTGAAACCTCACAAAACTGGACCAACAGGCAGCTCAATGCTTCCCACTCCCACTGGTAAGCAAGGGAACTTCCTCTCTTCCAAATTAGGCAAAGAATCAGTAACAGGAACTGCAAACAAAGTCCAGGGATCAGCAAGCTCTGAAACTGGACTACTCTAGCTCAGTAAGGCGGAAAACAAGAGATATTTTTTTTTTTTTCAGAAAACAAGCAGAAACAGATACAGTAAACACTTATAAATGCTATAAATCGGCTATCACAGCCTACACAAACAATTTGCAACAATTACAGATTTTAAAAGTAACAAACTGAGAAATCAAGTGCAAAAACAGAATAAATGCAGAAAAACAATAACAATGTATCAGCAAGCAGGCGAAATACAGTTGCTAGATAAATAGAAGTGGAAAGCCACAAAAAATATACTTAAATCAGGTAAAGTCACTTTTTTAGCTCTCTGAAGCTTGGATTACTCTGCTGGCCACCACGAGGATCTGTGCTGAGTAGGTACAAGCTAAAAAACGCGCGTTTAGCGTGTTTTATATCAGGGGGCTGAAAGAAGCTAGGAACTGGCCCAAAACGACCAATAGACTACAAGTTACTGGCTGAAACCTCACAAAACTGGACCAACAGGCAGCTCAATGCTTCCCACTCCCACTGGTAAGCAAGGGAACTTCCTCTCTTCCAAATTAGGCAAAGAATCAGTAACAGGAACTGCAAACAAAGTCCAGGGATCAGCAAGCTCTGAAACTGGACTACTCTAGCTCAGTAAGGCGGGAAAACAAGAGATATTTTTTTTTTTTTTTTTTCAGAAAACAAGCAGAAACAGATACAGTAAACACTTATAAATGCTATAAATCGGCTATCACACAAACAGTTTGCAACAATTACAGATTTTAAAAGTAACAAACTGAGAAATCAAGTGCAAAAACAGAATAAATGCAGAAAAACAATAACAATGTATCAGCAAGCAGGTGAAATACAGTTGCTAGATAAATAGAAGTGGAAAGCCACAAAAAATATACTTAAATCAGGTAAAGTCGCTTTTTTAGCTCTCTGAAGCTTGGATTACTCTGCTGGCCACCACGAGGATCTGTGCTGAGTAGGTACAAGCTAAAAAACGCGCGTTTAGCGTGTTTTATATCAGGGGGCTGAAAGAAGCTAGGAACTGGCCCAAAACGACCAATAGACTACAAGTTACTGGCTGAAACCTCACAAAACTGGACCAACAGGCAGCTCAATGCTTCCCACTCCCACTGGTAAGCAAGGGAACTTCCTCTCTTCCAAATTAGGCAAAGAATCAGTAACAGGAACTGCAAACAAAGTCCAGGGATCAGCAAGCTCTGAAACTGGACTACTCTAGCTCAGTAAGGCGGGAAAACAAGAGATATTTTTTTTTTTTTCAGAAAACAAGCAGAAACAGATACAGTAAACACTTATAAATGCTATAAATCGGCTATCACAGCCTACACAAACAGTTTGCAACAATTACAGATTTTAAAAGTAGCAAACTGAGAAATCAAGTGCAAAAACAGAATAAATGCAGAAAAACAATAACAATGTATCAGCAAGCAGGCGAAATACAGTTGCTAGATAAATAGAAGTGGAAAGCCACAAAAATATACTTAAATCAGGTAAAGTCGCTTTTTTAGCTCTCTGAAGCTTGGATTACTCTGGTGGCCACCACGAGGATCTGTGCTGAGTAGGTACAAGCTAAAAAACGCGCGTTTAGCGTGTTTTATATCAGGGGGCTGAAAGAAGCTAGGAACTGGCCCAAAACGACCAATAGACTACAAGTTACTGGCTGAAACCTCACAAAACTGGACCAACAGGCAGCTCAATGCTTCCCACTCCCACTGGTAAGCAAGGGAACTTCCTCTCTTCCAAATTAGGCAAAGAATCAGTAACAGGAACTGCAAACAAAGTCCAGGGATCAGCAAGCTCTGAAACTGGACTACTCTAGCTCAGTAAGGTGGGAAAACAAGAGATATATTTTTTTTTTCAGAAAACAAGCAGAAACAGATGCAGTAAACACTTATAAATGCTATAAATCGGCTATCACAGCCTACACAAACAGTTTGCAACAATTACAGATTTTAAAAGTAACAAACTGAGAAATCAAGTGCAAAAACAGAATAAATGCAGAAAAACAATAACAATGTATCAGCAAGCAGGCGAAAATACAGTTGCTAGATAAATAGAAGTGGAAAGCCACAAAAATATACTTAAATCAGGTAAAGTCGCTTTTTAGCTCTCTGAAGCTTGGATTACTCTGCTGGCCACCACGAGGATCTGTGCTGAGTAGGTACAAGCTAAAAAATGCAGGTTTAGCGTGTTTTATATCAGGGGGCTGAAAGAAGCTAGGAACTGGCCCAAAACGACCAATAGACTACAAGTTACTGGCTGAAACCTCACAAAACTGGACCAACAGGCAGCTCAATGCTTCCCACTCCCACTGGTAAGCAAGGGAACTTCCTCTCTTCCAAATTAGGCAAAGAATCAGTAACAGGAACTGCAAACAAAGTCCAGGGATCAGCAAGCTCTGAAACTGGACTAATCTAGCTCAGTAAGGCGGGAAAACAAGAGATATTTTTTTTTTTTTCAGAAAACAAGCAGAAACAGATACAGTAAACACTTATAAATGCTATAAATCGGCTATCACAGCCTACACAAACAGTTTGCAACAATTACAGATTTTAAAAGTAACAAACTGAGAAATCAAGTGCAAAAACAGAATAAATGCAAAAAACAATAACAATGTATCAGCAAGCAGGCGAAATACAGTTGCTAGATAAATAGAAGTGGAAAGCCACAAAAATATACTTAAATCAGGTAAAGTCGCTTTTTTAGCTCTCTGAAGCTTGGATTACTCTGGTGGCCACCACGAGGATCTGTGCTGAGTAGGTACAAGCTAAAAAACGCGTTTAGCGTGTTTTATATCAGGGGGCTGAAAGAAGCTAGGAACTGGCCCAAAACGACCAATAGACTACAAGTTACTGGCTGAAACCTCACAAAACTGGACCAACAGGCAGCTCAATGCTTCCCACTCCCACTGGTAAGCAAGGGAACTTCCTCTCTTCCAAATTAGGCAAAGAATCAGTAACAGGAACTGCAAACAAAGTCCAGGGATCAGCAAGCTCTGAAACTGGACTACTCTAGCTCAGTAAGGTGGGAAAACAAGAGATATATATTTTTTTTTTTCAGAAAACAAGCAGAAACAGATACAGTAAACACTTATAAATGCTATAAATCGGCTATCACAGCCTACACAAACAATTTGCAACAATTACAGATTTTAAAAGTAACAAACTGAGAAATCAAGTGCAAAAACAGAATAAATGCAGAAAAACAATAACAATGTATCAGCAAGCAGGCGAAATACAGTTGCTAGATAAATAGAAGTGGAAAGCCACAAAAAATATACTTAAATCAGGTAAAGTCGCTTTTTTAGCTCTCTGAAGCTTGGATTACTCTGCTGGCCACCACGAGGATCTGTGCTGAGCAGGTACAAGCTAAAAAACGTGCGTTTAGCGTGTTTTATATCAGGGGGCTGAAAGAAGCTAGGAACTGGCCCAAAACGACCAATAGACTACAAGTTACTGGCTGAAACCTCACAAAACTGGACCAATAGGCAGCTCAATGCTTCCCACTCCCACTGGTAAGCAAGGGAACTTCCTCTCTCCCAAATTAGGCAAAGAATCAGTAACAGGAACTGCAAACAAAGTCCAGGGATCAGCAAGCTCTGAAACTGGACTACTCTAGCTCAGTAAGGCGGGAAAACAAGAGATATTTTTTTTTTTTCAGAAAACAAGCAGAAACAGATACAGTAAACACTTATAAATGCTATAAATCGGCTATCACAGCCTACACAAACAATTTGCAACAATTACAGATTTTAAAAGTAACAAACTGAGAAATCAAGTGCAAAAACAGAATAAATGCAGAAAAACAATAACAATGTATCAGCAAGCAGGTGAAATACAGTTGCTAGATAAATAGAAGTGGAAAGCCACAAAAAATATACTTAAATCAGGTAAAGTCGCATTTTTAGCTTCGTATGAAAAACAAGCAGACGTAACATGAGATAGCCATCATTAGTAACCATGACAATAGCTCACCAGACAAAGGGTTTCTGTAACATACACTGAAGAAAGAGGGCAAAATACAAATGAAAACAAGAATTCTAGATGGGAGGTCTAAGCAACAAATTCCTCTCCAGGCTTGACTATACTTGTGAAATGGAGTCATTAGTAGAGACAAAATCAGTTCTTTCCTTGAAGATTGGTAAGAAGGCAAGGAAGGAAGAAGCTGTTGTGATAAAAAGGCCAGTGATCTACATGGAAAATGTTTTCCATTTTGTTTCTACAGGCTTTCCTAGTGGAAAAAACTTGTGAGAAGTTGATAACTCCACGGCCCACAGCAGCCAAGGCTGGACCATAGTACTATCATAGAAATTTGAGACTTGTGGTTGGTTAGAAGGTATGGAGAAAATAGTACTTGATCTCCACTGAGTGAGATAGGGAATCCAGACTGAGCTCCAGAATTTCTGGTCAATGTGTAAGATAAGACCAGAAAGGAGAGAGAAAGAGAGAGAGATAAAAAGTGTACCTCACTATATCAGGATAAGGAAAACTGTTAGTAGAGATCCTGCATCTGCTGTCTTTATGAGAAACTTCAGGACAATGGAAGAAGGGGAAATGGTCTAGAAAAGGCTTTCCTGAAGTTGGACAATGTTAGGAGATCTGTGTTTTTTCTGGAGACATGACAAGAGATATTGGTCTCTGAGGGGGACCATGTGGTTAGATCATCTTCTAACTCCATATGAGTTCCTACCATGGCAGGGGAGCATCCAAGGAAACTGTAGCAGGTAAAGGAAATATAGACAGACAGTGGCTAGCTTGAGAAAAAGTCCTCTGAAAAGGTCCAGCAAAAAATACAATGTAAGCAAGTTGGAAGGATTATAGCTAGAAGAATTAAAAACAAAGAAGAAACACGAACTACAAAATGAACTGGCACCTCACATAAGTGTCATGTTTAATCATAGCCTCACCTCAGGCTTTGTGCCCACTGAGTGCCGCACAGCTACAGTTATCCCACTCCACAAGGGGGGATCCACCTTGGATCCCGGGAACTACCACCCCATCAGTCTGACAAGCCTGATCTGCAAGGCCATGGAATGTATTATCATGGAACTTATAAACAAAGACATTGGCAACCTTAAAACACTGGACCCCACCCAGTTTGGGTTTGTGAAGGGCCGATCTTGTCTCATGAACCTGACTGACTTCTTTGAATCAGTCTCCAGAGCCATGGACAAAGGTAAGGCAGTCCACACAGCCTATCTGGACCTCGCCAAGGCCTTTGACACCATTCCACACTCTGGACTCACAGATAAACTTACTAAGCTGGGCATAATCCCTACGTCACTCAATAGGTTGCCAAATGGCTTACTGACAGAACCCACACTGTAAAAGTAGCCGACTCCAAATCCAGCTCCAGAAAAGTGACAAGTGGAGTACCTCAGGGTTCAGTCCTGGGACCGCTCTTGTTTGGCATCTACTTCTCTGAAGTACAGGCCAACACTAAGGGACTCTGGCTAACAAAGTTCGCAGATGACTGCAAACTGGGAGCCATTAATGAATCCCCAGATGATGTGGATACTCTACAAAAGGGCCTTACAGAAATAGATGCTTGGTGCCAGAGCCATGGGCTCAAGCTCAATGCCAAGAAATATATAGTTATGCCCTTTGGGAAAAAACATGTAACCGTGAATTACCACATAGTTGGCAGTACACTAAACACCGAAAGTGTGATAAGACACTTAGGGACACAGGTGGACAGAGGTCTCACCTTCGATAACCACATCGCCACAACAGTCTGGAAATCCTTCTATGTGGCACGCCTCAACACTAAGGGCTTTTCATCCAGAAAAAAGGAGGTCATTGTCCGACTGTACTCATGCCTCATTAGACCCATTATAGAATGCAACGCCCCATTTGGTACGTACCTCTCAAGACATCTGCAACAACTGGAAAGGCAACAGAAATACTGCACTAAGAGAATCACAGGCCTAAAGCAGATGCCCTACACTGACCGCCTTAAAAAACTCCAGCTATACTCCATCGCATATCGAATACTCAGAGGCAATCTCTGCTTAACATACAAGGCCATGTCAAACCCAGAGCTGTTGGACATGCTACACTTAAAGAAATCCCAATCCCTCACAGCCACACGCTCCAGGGATCTAAACCTTGTCATCATAATAAACAAAACATGCTGGAGGGATAGGTTCCTGACCTAGAGACTCCCCAGACTCTGGAACAGACTGCCCATACATGTTAAGCAGAGCGCCTCTTTGGCCCTCTTCAAAAGGAACCTTGATGATTGGATGGGAGAAAAGAAATTCACCCTGCGGATCACGTCAGTCGCCCTGCTAGACAGGGGTCCAGGGAAGTAAATAGTGTGGGAAGAAATAGCCAGAGAATTGTTATGGCTAGGCTTGTATAGGCCCTAGGGTCGATAGCTGAGTACCACCCTATGAACCTATGAACCCATGGAGTTGATTAGAGGAAAACAGTGACAGTTTTGTTTAAAGTGACATACAAACAACAAATGATACCACCTTTGGTAGACCAAGAAGGCTGAACACAAATAGAAGAACTCAACTGCATTTTTATACTGTCCCGACCAACCAGCATTAGAAAAATACCTTGGAGGCTGAGGACAGAGTAAAGAACAGAGATCTGAAAGAGTAGTGACTAACTCTCAGTGAGAAGAACAGATGACTTCAAAGCACCTATCTATATTAAGATGGTATTGCTACATCTTTGAGGTATATGGACCACATTCTTTAGACTGATTTAGGATACTTAGCTGTAGAAAAGGTTACAGTATCCTTATCTTTGTCTTTTCCTTTTTGTTTTTTTTTTTTTTTTGCACTGCAGGTATGGTTTGTGAAGTTAGTCCAGGAATGCAGATAGAAGGAAACATGATGTTAAACAGTCTAGATGCATGCACAGCCCAGGCAGAGTGGCAAGATGCTGGTGGGTTATCAAAAGGGGAATATCTAGAACCCTAAGTCTGTGGACCACCTATTATAGTAGTATAAAGTAACTGGTGGTATAGAGGGTATATCCCTGTGTAAGCTAATTACTGGTGGGCACATCTTCCACTAATTCCCTACACCAGGAGGATTAATCAAAGGGGGTATTAAATATAGATGTCTTAGGGAGTTGCCGAGGTATCGTAGCTTTGTGCAAGCATATCTGATAACAGAGTAATCAGGGCCGTTGGTTAAAAGGCACCTTCCATTAGCTGAGGAATCTGACTTTTTGAAGTATTTGAAAGAAAAAAAAGAGCGAATCAGAAAAATTAATTAATGATTCTTTAGCAATAACAGATAAGGGCGATCTGTGTGATCCGTGGTATCGCACAATCACTAGCATGCATGTCTGCTGATGGTAAAAACTGGATCAACTCTTTGGAAGTCATTTGAGATCCTCTAAAGATATGAGCTTTGCAAGTATGAAAGTTCTGCCTTACACATTATAAGGCCTAGAGAAGCACGGTGGCAGTAAACAACTTCATCGTGGGAGCATCTAAGGAGACCTGCGTGAATAAGCATCCCCAAGCAGTTTTCCATTTAGGTACGAGCCATACTCATTCATTGTCCCAAACGTACTGCACTGAGAAGATACAAAGGGAATGCCACGGTCCATGGACAAAAGAAAAAATGCTATAACACCAGATTGAGAATCCCTCTTATTGCTGTAAGAGGCTCAGTGGAGGATTTTGGCATGAGCTCTCTTACTCATAGAACTCCAAGGGAAAAAATCCCTTGGAAATATACTCTAGAGAAAAAAGGACACTTCAGAGTGAAGCAAATCCTGGCCTCTGAAAACAAGGAAAAAGAAGGGGGGAGAGAGAGAGAGAGACATTAAGTAGGGTCAGAAAACCTCTTTCCAAGTGTCATGCTGAAGATTCTTGAAGATGACAACAGGTTTCCTATCTTGGACCCTATCGTTTGGGAGAGGGGGCACCATGGTGGAGGATCCTGAATGGACAAGACGGTTCAAGGAAGACTGGGGACTAACCCATCCAAAGCCAAGCAGAGTGAACCTATTCAGGGGATCAAAATGCAAGGTGAGATGTAAGCATCCAAGGTAAACCTGTAGCCTGTGTTAGAAAGGGGAACCAGTCTTACAGAACAATGTCATGAAGCCACGACTGGCAGGAACTGTGCGGAACTCCATGCAAGCTTAAAACATATGGAGACGAGGAACATAGCAGACTACTGAAGTAGTGTTAAAAAGTTGATGTCTATCTCTTGTCTGTAGAACTTAGGGCACAGATTTTCTAGTGAGGCGCCATACTATAAGGAAAATAGGGATGGACCAGAGGTTATAAATAGTTTCATAGATGAATACTAGGCTAACTGCTCTTGTGGACCATTTGAAGCCTAGCCAATTAAGTCATGTGACAATCAAGCCCTGCACCTTGTGTCCTTAAGGCAAATATCATAACCATTATGCCAATCAGGAATAAATCTTGTACTCTGGCAACAGAGGCAAGGTCTTAACCCTTATGGCAGCAGGGCTGTCGGTGTCTGAGTTCAGGAAATCTGGACAAGGAACAAAGGCCACAAAATATGGACACATTTTGAATATTGCTCTTTTATGGGACTGAACTCCAGAAATAGTGGGACCCATACCCCTCAATCATTTGCTGCAAGAAATCTGGACAAAGCCATAAATAAAAGTGGGACAAAGACCCAAAAGTATGGACACTTTTTAAATATTGCTCTAACAAACTTAGAAAGTTGACAGAATAGCAGGTTTACATTACCATTAGTTCTCTAAAAGGTATTAAGTCTGAAACTCAAATGTCTGCCATTATTCTCTAACTTCAGTCTTTAATGATTTGCCAAAATATGAAGCAAAAATCTGGACATTCTGCAAATATCTGTACAGTGAGAGGTATGGCAGGACTGGAAGATCCAAGGGAAGGTTAGGATCTGAAGAAGCTAAATGTTGCTAAATAGTTTCAGATCCAAAAATAGATCCACTCTCTCCAAACAACCTGCTATTCTGGAGTCCTAGATTTAAGATCCATGGAGAGCACTATCCGAGCAGATTGAATCAGAGGTGGGGGGTAGGATCCAAAAACTTGTGTCTGCTTTTTTTGTTTGTTTGTTTAAAACTAGACAGCTGAGTGTCAACTTTGGCAATGAAGCTAAAAGTCAAAATGCCAACTATTTGCCAGAGAGTTAGACATTTGTGGGCAGTAATGAAAATGTGGGGGTTCAAAGCTACAACATAGTCAATAGTTCAATCTGAAGGGCTTCTCGAATCTGAAGAAGACCCACTAATCCAGTAGCTTTGGATCTGAAGGTGCCATATCCTAGAAAAGTTGAGTTCTTCATAAACACCTGGCATCCAAAGCACTCCCCGATATCTTGATTGTGCAGTTCCAACCGGGGGGTATTAGGAGCTGAAGGAGGCCCCAGGAGCTACGGATCCAAGGAGTTGGATCTGAGATCATCTAGGTGTTTGGCTCCTCTTTGTTGTTTTTTTTTTTTTTTTTTTTTACTGAAGCCATAGTAAAGTAGAGCTGTCTCAGTCCTTCCTGAGAGACATCTACTCATCAGAAACTCAGTTCATCATTAGGAAGCTGTTTAAACAAAAAAAAAATACTATAAATTTCCTTCACAGTGAGAATCAATACTGTACCTTGTAAATGAGAGGTTAACACCTTAACTAAAAGGAAAACCTCTAAACCTTAAGAGTATTTTGCAAACCTAGAAGTTGAAAGATCAACAAGCTTTGCTTTAGCAAGAATTTACTGAAGGGTATTAGTCTGAAAAAATGAAAGAATACCAGAAAAACTGCAATTTTATGAGAAATGGCTATCTACTCAACTTTATAAGAAATAGACAAACAGTAGGAAAGATGGAAAAACATAAAGATCCCAGCTGCTGGCGGTTACCGAGCAGGCCAAGGCACTCTGACGAAAAAGGACAGAAGAAGTGATGGCTGAGCACTTTGCTAAGTGAGAAAAAACATCACCGCACAAAGGATAAACAAACAAGGAACAAGCCCTGAGACTAAAGACTGCAATAGGGCAGAGTTAGCAAGCACAAAACACCAGCAAGAGCCACCTGAAGAAAAAACAAGTAAACAGAAATAACAACATACAGCTGCAGTCGGCTGTTAAGGCAGGTAGGTAACACTACTAGACAAGAAAAACTAAAACTGACTAAAAGAGCTGAAATAAAGAAATGTAGGGGAAAATAGACAAATAAGCTACCTTACAGCTCGAGAAATAGAATCTTCCGTCTTAACTTTTAGGAGGCAAATGAGATCTGAGGAGTTAGGGGGACTGTAGTAATTTGTGGCAAAAGGGAGGAGCTCAAGATTAGGATCCAAAGTCTTGCAAAAGTAGCCGAGCCGGATATGAGGACTGGATCCGAGACCAATCAGAGAGGAAGAATGAAAAGGACAACATCAGATGGTTTGGCTCTGTCACATCATGTGCCAACATCTGGACTACAATTAAAATAATTAATCTGTAACAATATGGTTCCACAAGGAACAAGCCTCAGTGAGATGGAGAGGTTTCCAGGGTGGGAGAGGGGAAGAGCATGAACAGGCAGAGGGGTCTATATCACTTAATCAAACGTTTATTACATTGAATACCTAATGATCAAACCATATTCATCAAGTTACTATCAAAGGAAGTACCTAAAAAAGAAGTTATATACTCACCATAACATTCCATCTGAGTAGGTAACTTCATTTGTCAGCAACCTGTGTGTATCGGATCAGACCCGGATCCGAGCCAGCAGCTTTCCAAGCTAGAGATCCGAGCTCCAAGCTCCTCCCCCTTACTCATAATAACCTGCTACCCCCTTCCAATCCTCAGATCACGTTTGCCCATCTATATAATCTCACAACGACAAAACAACAACCTGAAGAATCCTAACCTAAGGATTAAACAAATTACCTGAGAAACCATCCTAGGGTTCAGGTAATCAAAGAACCAGGTTTGGGGGAAGGAGGGAGGGTCGGTTGCTGACAAATGAAGTTACCTACTCAGATGGAACTTTATGGTGAGTACATAACTTCTTTATCTGAAGTAGATAACTTCATTTGATTATCAACCTGTTGGACAGAGTCCCCAGCTACCAAAAAACTGGGGAGGTCCTCAGGGAAGGATATTCCGGAGCACTGCAGAGCCAAAGGCTGCCCTACCTCTAGACACTAAATCCAATTTATAGTGAGAGATAAAGGTATGAGAGGATGCCCAAGTAGCCGCAGAGCAAATGTCATCCAAGGGAACTCTCTGCAGCAGATGCAGCCATAGAGCGGGTAAAATGAGCATGAACCCCTGTAGGCTCCGGCAGGCCAGATAGCTTGTATGTGAGCAGAATGCAATTCGAAATCCATCTGGCCAGAGTTACCTTCGACACAGGCTTACTGAAGAAGGGTTTTGCAAAGGAGACAAAGAGCTGATCAGACTTGTGGAATGCAGCTGTTCTGTGTAAATAAAAACGTAACTGTCAATGAACATCTAACAAATGAAGTTTTAACTCCCCTTTCTTTTGGTAATTAGGGAAAAAAACTGGAAGATTAATGGACTGATTGATGTTCACCTCAGAGGCCACTTTAGGTAGAAAGGACGTGTTAGTCCTGAGAGAGACCATGTCCTTATGGAAAACAAGATACTGGGCTTTAATATAGAGGGCCTGAAGTTCCGACACCCTTCTAGCAGAGGTAATCGCTACTAAAATTACAGTTTTCCAGAACAAGAATTTCAAATTAACAGAAGCAGCAGGTTCAAAAGGAGGTCCAGTCAGAGCCTGTAGGACCAAAGTTAGATCCCATGGAGGGACGGGGTTCCTAGTAGGAGGTCTCAAGAGGAACGTACCTTTCAGAAAGGTCTTGCAAATTCTTGGTGGACGCGAGGGGATTGAGATTGTCCCCAATGTGAAAATGGGAGATGGCAGCCATTTGAACCTTTACAGTAGAATAACTGGCTCCTTGCTGAAAAATATGAGATAGGAAATCGAGCATTGCTGGGATAGGAGCAGTGAAAGGGTCTAATTTCCTATGAGATGCCCAAATGGAAAAATGCTTCCATTTACTATTGTAAACCTTCCTGGGAGAAGGCTTATACGCCGCTACCAGGATAGATCTGACTGCAGACGAGATACCGGGAGTCCTAGCAACTAATGGAACTGGATCAACCAAGCTGAGAGTTTGAGATGGACCAGATTCGGGGGTATCAATCCCGAACGATGAGATATCAGATCCGGGATGGGATCCAAGATCCAGAGAGGAGCTATAAGATGAGACCGTAGGTACGGGAACCAGGCTTGACGAGGCCAGAATGGGGCTATGAGGATAATCTTGTTCCCCAACCGACGAGCTTTCTGTAAGAATTTTGTTATCAATGGAAGAGGAGGATAAGCATAAAGACCGGGTGGCCAAGCATGAACTAGAGCATCTCTGGGGCTTTCCCCCTGAGGGGGAATTAGAGCAAAAAACGGGCTGCACTTCGCGTTGGAAGGCGACGCGAAGAGATCGCAGCAAGGCTGACCCCACTTGCGGAAGATCTGTTTCACTACTAAGGGATTCAGAGACCAATCATAAGGTGCGAGGATAGTTCGACTCAGTTTGTCCGCTAGGATGTTGGACCGATCCGGAATGTGTGTTGCTAACAGAAAACGGTTGGTGGATATCGCCCAGTCCCAAACTCCCATGGCCTCTCGGCAAAGAGGGTAAGACCTGGTCCCCTCCTGTTTGTTGATATACCAGACCACTGAAATGTTGTCTGACTGAATCGCAATAGTCCCTGGAGGGAGAAAGGCAAGAAGGGCTTGCAACGGGCTGGGGCGTCAGCGCAGGCTGCTCCTGGGACTGGATGATGGAAGACAAGCCCAGCTGCAAGGGAGTGGGGGCAGAATCAGAAGAAAAAGCAGGGGGGTCTCGAACCTCTTGAGAGGACCCTCTCCATCACGCTGAAAGCCAAGGGTGAACCGATCTCTCTCGGCTCCGTGGTTAACACCCTCGGATCTGGCGCGGGGATCGGCATCGGAGCCGAAGCTCTCGGACCTGAGAAGGAAGTGTGCTCCGACCGAAATGGAGCCGAAGACACACTGGCCCCTTTGGATCCGATGCGCAGCTCTCAGCCCCGAGAGCTTGGATCCGAAAGGGGATCCAACAAACTCGAGGGCATGGCCGGCGTCGAGGTAGCGATAACCATTGGCGCCAACTCCCTGACTACGAGACTCTTCGGATCCGAAGGCTCCGAAACCCGATAGTGGATCGGAGAAGGAGCTATCAGGACAAAAAGTGTGGTTGAACACCCCCCCGGAGGGGGGGGGGGAGGCAGCAGCACTCCCATCTGCAGTTGGGTTTGGAGGAAACGATGCATCATCCGGTCCATATCAGCGTCGGAGAGGCTACGGGTTGACCTAGAGGAGGCCACCGAAGCTGGCCAGGAGGGCAGCCGCGATGACCTTGAAGATGGTCGGGCCTCCTCCTCTGGCTCCAGGGAAAAACGTGGAGAACGGAGCCAAGGGGAGGAAGGCCCGAAGACCTTCTGGGGTGAGGAGATTAGTTTAGCAGGTGAGCCCGAGGGAGCTGAGTCGGCCCGCCGCTTGTGGCTTCTATGCCTCTCTTTCTCCCTCTCTCTCTCTCTCTCTCTCTCTCTCTCTCTCTCTTGTCTTTTTTTGAGTCCCTCTCTCTCTGGGAAGAAGTGGGATGTTGAGTCCCAGCCAGGGGAGAGGGGACAGCAAGCTGAGCAGCCGCAGCCATGGCTGTAGCCACCGAGGAAGAGGAGGAGGAAGCCGTCTCCAAGGGTAGGAGACCCACCAGAATCAGCTTATTCCTCCTATCCCTCAGGGCCCGGGGGTTAAAGGCTGTGCAAATTTGGCAGCCCGATGATAGATGTGGTACCCCCAGGCAGAGGAAGCACTCAGTGTGGTCATCCGCTGGGGAAAGCTTATGGCCACACTCAGTGAACTTAGAAAAGATGGCCTTTGGGGCCTTGGCCATGATTTCTAAACTAAAACACACGCGCCCACACAAACACTATAAGGGAAAGGGTTCACTAAGCTTTAAACTACGAGGGTAAAACTCAGGGGTTTAAACTAGGGAATTGTACTATCCACACACACAAAAGCTAGAAAGATTTTGAGAAAAAAAAATCTACTTACAATCACCTAAACGCTAGGAGCTCGAGAAACTCGTGCCTGACAAAGCCGCGGCAAACAAGATCTGAGGATTAGAAGGAGGTAGCAGGGTATTATGGGTAAGGGGGAGGAGCTTGGAGCTCGGATCTCTAGCTTAGAAAGCTGCCGGTTCGGATCCGGGTCGAATCCGATACCCAAAGGTTGATGATCAAATGAAGTTGCCTACTTCAGTTCATCGAATATACAGTTAACCAAAATATGTTTGTTGGCCAACAACATACATTACAACATGGTAAACAAATAAACTTTAAACAACAAACATCCATGACACAGTACAAAACTTTTCTGAACACTAATATTACAAAACTGTTTACAACTTAAATGTACAAACCAAACTAAATAACTAAACTTACATTACAAAAATAACACTTTCTATAAGTAAAGAACCTCACAAACCAATGTCTGCAGAAGTGAGCTTACCCTAATAAATAAACAAGTAAAATGGGCATTACCTGATTTTTAAAACATGCCCCACACTTTTTTTCTTCGTTTTTGCAGTAGGGCAAGCCCCCTGCACCCCCCCCCCCAATTCAATATACTAACTCCAAGATTGCACTACATTGAGGAAAAGGGCAAACAAAGAATATGCAATGAATATTCATGCCATCATCGGTATGAATATTGCTTTATTTTCACCAATTGCTGGATGGTGGGAGGGGTTTAGGTGGGAGTTTCTACTACGAATCCTGCAAGGTATACACTGTCATTGATACATATCTATCGTTCTAGGATGGCTAGCTAAAACCTTTTGACAAGATTACATTTGATGTTTAAGTACTTCGATTAATAGTAAGTTCAACAAATACAGTTTGATCATTAGGCATTCAACAAAATAAACATCCGATTAAGTGATATAAATCCCAGACAGAGAGTCATGCTGACTGAAAGGATTTTCCCTGACTTTTTGAGGCTTTATTAGAAATGTGCTTATCAGCTCCTTGCAACTTACAGAAAAAAAGGAGCAGAGGAGGAAGGGAAATTTCTAAAAGCTCTGAAAAAGGAAGGTTGAAAAATCACTGTAACTCTCTGAATCACTTTCCCTTTTTAACATACTTCGTTATGCCCTCAGCTGCACAAGCAGGGCTGATGTTAGCATTTTGGGGGCCCCCAGCAAATTTCAAGTTGGGCCCCTTGGGCACTTCTAGTCTAAATATTAACACATCAGTGCCACCCCCAAACAACCATTTAGTTCATACTGCTTTAGGAGCACTATGCACAGAATGACCTGTAGCTACAATGCTCTTACATTACAACAGGCCTGTGTACCACAGTATGTTGGTCAGTCTCACAAAGGGACATTTACAGTTACTAGCATTTAGTTGCAACAATGATACATTACAATGACTCTATGTACAGGTTTGGACTTAATAGAAATGGCACCATAGGCACTGCCTACTCTTTTCCTCCCCAGTGTGCACACATGCACACACACACACACACACACACACACACACACACACACACACACACACACACACACACACACGCACGCATGCACACACACACACACACACACACACACACACACGGGTGTACGCGCACGCACACGTGCACACAAATCCTCCAGTGCTTTCCTCTGCCCCCCCATCTTGGCTCCTCACAAAATGCACATTACTTTTTTCTTCTGTTTCACATTTAAACTTTTCAAGAAGCCATAACTTTTCTGTATGCTCAGAAGTGCATTTTAATGCTTTTTCTTTTTACATAATCTTTTCATCCTTTTCATCCAATAATGGCTTGAACAGAAATTATGATTAAGGAAAGAAATTCAGTGTGGTTCAGCTTTAATTTTCCATGAATCCTTTAGAGACACCTTTCCTGACCAAGACAGTACAGTAAACTCAATAGGCGCTGCATTAGTAGAGCGGTTTACTTTGTCGCCTCACAGGTTCTCTGGTTCAATGCTGGTATGCATTCTATGTGGAGTCTGCATGTCCTCCCTGTGCTCACGTGGGTTTCCTTCAGATACTCTGGTTTCCTCCCATATTCCAAAGACATGCATTTGGTGCATTTCTCCCTGGGCTTCAGCTGAAAATTGTGTCTGTCCTAGTTGGACTTTCCCGGTCAACAAAAGTAAAATAAATAAATTAAAGCAGAGACCCCAGAAGGCATAGGGGTATAGATATTCTGGGATGCATCTTTCCCAACTTTTTAATCCAACAGTGGCCAAAACAAAAATCATGACTAAGAAAAGAGTTTCAGTGTTATTTTCTTATTTCAAGGAAGAAATAAAGTGTGCCCAAGACAATGTTCAAAGCCAACAAAATAGTAGCCCGCAATAAACAAGCCAATTCTTGTGAGGATATACAAATCCTATATGGAATGCTGCCTGCCTCCATACCCCCCCCCCCCAAAAAAAAAAAAAGACAGTCATTTCCTGAGCACCCCTCTGGTGTTAGACTGGGATGAAAAAATAGGTTCAAGTCATGTATGTCAAGTTACTGCTGTCATACATATACATAGCACCTAACTCCAAAGGCAGCCACCTGTATATGTGCCTGATGTGTGACTGTGAGGAAAGTGAAAAAAATGATTACAGTAATGTATTCCAATTTGCCGATTCCAGACAGTATACTGCCTCTACACAAGCTATAGTAAACTTTTTTGTACACCTCTGAGGTTTGTGAGAATAGTAAATATAAACAATGACCATACTGTCACAAGCTATGATGTCTTCCTGTGCACACCCCTAAGGTTTGACTGTGATGAAAATTAAAGAAGTAATGACCATACAATCCCCAGCTCCATAAAATTCACAACAAACTTTGGTACAGACACACATCTGAGCAGGGCTTGTTTTAGAATGGGTACAGATAAGGGCAGAGGCCACCATTAAGTCCAAGTCAACATCCATTTATATAGTCTGGGGAGTGGGGACCACCAGACTCCTAGAACATCTAAATGTCATATATTTTATGCTTAACTTTTGAAATATAACTACTTGTTAACTACATTTTTTTAATGATACCCACAACAGTAATGTATGTCTGCTGGCAGTATTGGGTGTGTTCCAAGATAAAAATCCCCACACACACACACACACACTTGTGCATAAGCCATAGCAATACTAGTTTTACACTTATTTCAGCAAATAGCAATTCACTGAACAACACTGGTACTGCCACACTAGATCAGTAACTGTGTTTAGCAATCATCAAACAGAAGCAGGGGTAAGTCACTTTTAGTTGCCCCATTGAAGAGTAATGTATACCTGTTACTGTCCCTGATTTCGCAGACTGCCATGATTTTACCTCATAACTTTGCTCTGGCCCTTGTAAAAAGTTTGATTTCCTGATAAATCATTTAGGACTGCAGATAGTCAATAAATCCAGAGATCAGAGTTTTATACCTTTTATTGTCAAAAACATGCATGTTGATGCAAAGTGTGTTGTTCTATTAACTTTGTAAGTAAATAAGAGTAATATTTAAAACGTGTTCTTGATTTTGAGTCACTATTATTTTTGACTTTGCTCAGAATTCTTGAGCAAAGAGAGTTATAGCATCTGGTGTTCTGCCAGTATTTAGAAAACTCCCTGAAAGAGAAAGCCATCCCTGAAGAATGGAAGCATCAGCTTTTCTTAAAACACAAGGTATGCACAGATATCAGTCACTCAGGGCTATTGATCTCTCTAGTGCTTAACTTGCTCATGTTCATTATTAACTTTATCCTAACAGGGTCACATCACAGCCCTGTTTAGGTTAAAGAGAGTGACCCAGAAAAATTAATACATTTTCCTCATCTTTTTTCCCCAACCAGCAGCAGCTTTTTTCAGGCACCCACACAATCAAGGATGATTAAATGCCCCCCTCCCCTGCTGCCACGTGTTTTACAGATACCTAAACCTGACTATATTGTAAGTTTTAGTGGACAGAATGTCCATCAGTAGGATTTAACTAAGCCAGAGCACTATGTCAGTGTTAAAATATTTAATTCAGTTGTAAAACCTGTTACTTAATGAAACACTGTTACTATAACCAGAGATATTTTGAATTTTAAAGAAGATATAAATAAGAGTTATTATTATCCACTTGGTTTGACAGACATGTAAAAAAATATCAGGATAAGATAACTTGCTGTGGAGCGACCGCAGGGTTCACTGGTGCTAAAGCCGGCTATGTACAGAAGGGTTAAATAGAAAAAGAATTTATGTACTTGCAATAACATTTCATCTGTGTTGTCCATTTTCATTCATCCTTGACAACTGGGTTAGGTTCCGATATTGGAACCAACTCAGTTGTTACTACGGCTCACACAGGCCAAAAACTCTCAGGCTTCACCCTTACCCATAATCCTCATCTCCCAGTTACCTCAGATCAAGTTTGCAGATTAGAAATAAAGCATGTATAAATATATATATATATATATATATATATATATATATATATATATATATATATATATGGGTCTACCTGACATGGTCGACAGTTCATATAATCGACACTCATTTGGTCGACAGTTCATTTGGTTGACAAGCAGATTTGCCCCCTTCCCCAATGTTGTGCAACCCTGGAGTTGATATATATAGTTAGGGGGTGTGTGGGGGGCACAGCCCCCCACATTGGGGGGGGTGGGGGGTGAAGCCCCCCACCTATAATGCTTATATGTATATGTATATGTATATATATATATATATATATATGTATATATATCTAAGGAGCCCTTAGTGGAAACCATATCTGCTATGTCTTAATAAAAATATTCAGTAATATGAAAGCATCTGTTCCCCCAAAAAGTCTTCAAAGGCCAGGGGATTGAGGGATGGAAGTCAAGGATAAATGCAAATGGACAACACAGATGGAACGTTATGGTAAGTACATAACTTCTTTATCTGATATTGTCAATTTTCATTTTATCCTTGATGACTGGGGCAGAGTCCCCAGCTACCTTAGACCATGGGAGGACTCAAGGAAGGATATTCCTGAGCACCACTGAACCAAAGGATGCTCTACCCCTTGACATCAAATCCAATTTGTAATGAGTAATAAAGGTATGTGGGGTAGCCCAAGTTGCTGCTGCACAAATATCATCCATTGAAGCTCTTGACTGAAAAACTGCTGAAGTGGCTACAGATATTACACAATGTGCCTTAATTAGCCTAGGTAAAACAATTTTGTTCTTATTGTAGATAAAAGAAATGCAATCCTTGAGCCACCTGGCTAAGGTCACCTTCTGACTGGTTTGCCAAACCTTGTATTAGAAAAGGAAACAAATAGCTGGTCAGATTTTCTGTCTTTCACTCTGTGAAGATAAAAGCATCTATGAATATCTAGCAAGTGTCGGCAGTATTTACCTTTGTTCATTAAGTTAGGGATGAATACTGGCAACTCAATAGTCTGATTGATATTGGATTCTGAGACTACATTAGGTATCAAGGAGGGATTTGTTCGTAAGGAGACTCTGTCTTTGTGAAAGATCAGAAAAGGTGGTTTACATGATAAAGCTCTAATTTCTGAAATTCTCCTAGAAGAGGTTATAGCTACTAAAAATAAAGTTTTCCATGGCAAAGATTTTAGATCACAATCTGCAGAAGATTTGAAAGGAGAGTGAATAATGGTCTGTAACACTAAATTTAAATCCCAAGGTAGTGTAGGGTCCTTAAAGGGGAGGTTTCAACAAAGTGTTCCTCTTAAGAAGGATTTACAATATTTGTGGGAAGCTAAGGAGCATACTACGAAACTATTATGAAAATTAGAAATTGCCGCTAGTTGAATTCTAATGGTAGATGGTGAAGCCCCTTCATAGAAGAAAGAAGTTATGAAGTCTAACATATTATCAATAGATGCAGAAAAGGGGGTTGATATCCCTTTCATAAGCTCAAATGGTAAATCTCTTCGATTTTTTTATTCAGAACGGTGATGAGCCAGTCTTCCAAGTACAGAAACACCCGGAATCCTTGCAGTCTCAAGTGAGCTGCTACTGCTGCCATGCATTTGTTGAACACCCTGGGGGCTGTGGTGAGTCCAAAGGGCTGCGCCCTGAATTGTTTGTCCATTTTTAGATGGCAATACGTATCCTGGAGATCTACTGAGCACATCCAGTTGTCCTTTTCCAAGAAACGAAGTATGGACTGTACAGTGACTATCCAGAACTTGGTTTGGCTAACTGACTTGTTCATTGTGTTTAGATCCAAAATTGATCTCCAGTCCTCTGTCTTTTTTGGTACCAAAAAGAATCTTGAGTAAGTTCCTGATACTATTTGGTCTGGTGGGACTTCTTGGATGGCGCTTTTTTGTAGCAGCTTTTGAATTTCTATTGCTGCTTGTTCTCTCTGATTGGGTTGAACATCAGGGATGTTTTTGCTTACGGGGGGGTGGGTGAAAACCTCTAGAAATGATCATCTGCACCCAGGAATCAGAAGTTATTTGTAGCCAGGAATCTTGGTTCAGGGATAAGCACCCCCCAACTGCCTCCAGAGGAAGCCAATAGGGCTTCTGTTCAGCAGCACTGATAGGGTTTCCCTGGGAAGGAACCCATGGAACACTGGTTTTGAGAGCCACTTCTGCCTCATGGGCAATACTGTCCATTATAGTTCCCCCCTCTGCCTCTGGGGAACTGGCTTCACGTGTGTCCTGGAAAGGCCCTTGAGACTTGCTGAACCACATTTTTCCACCGCTCCTATGATTCCTGGAAAATGATCTTTGGGGAGTGGAAGATTGTACTCCTACAGCAGAAATGGTCTTACCATCCTTCTCACACCTGGATAACGTTTCTTTTACCTTGGGGCCAAACAGAAATGATCCGTCAAAAGGGGAATTCATGAGTGATGACTTAAATGTCTCCCCAAAATCACATAGATGCATCCAGGCGTGTCTCCTTATGGCTACGCCTGAACCCGCTACTCAGGTGGTCCCTTCAGCTGCATGGGCAATGAACCTCATGGACGTGTTTGACACAGACTCCAGGGTAGCTAACTGGGAAGCCATTTTCTCTTGGAATCCCTCAGAGACAGGTCCTACTACGGCATTTGATAGAGCTTTGATCAGATCCCTTTGAAGTTTGCTAAAATGTGCCAGGAATTCAAAGACTTTAAAGGGAAGGTCGATGAAGCATAAACCCACTTCCCAAATCTATCCATCACCTGGGGCTCCTTGTTGGGTGGATGGAAGGATGGATAGAGGAACTCTCTTCAGCAAGATCCTTTTTCGTGGAGGCAGCTGCGACCATGCCATCTACAGATAAACCTTTGGCCCAGAATTGCTTGTCCTTGGGGGTGGATCAAATTTTGTCCAGTCTCTTGGGAATTGGTTCAATGGTGTCTGGTGCCTTCCATGCCCACTGCAATATCAACTAAATGAGCTTGTCAACAGGCTGAGTCACCCAAGAAGTAGACAGACTCCTCCAAGGAAGGATATTGTGACTTCCAGTCACCCCTGTTTCAAAATTTCTAAGGAGACATCATCAGGGGGGTGACCTTGGGGACCCTTCCCCTCATCAAAATTGGTGTCTTCTGTGACCAATTTCTGTGAGAAATCTAAGTGCTTCCTGTTGCACTTTTTCTTGTGAGGAACCTCCTCAGGGGGATAGTCTGGGGAGGCATCAGAAGAGGACAGAATTTGAATCGTTGGGACCTATAGATTTGGTACTCGAATAAGGGATCATGAGGATGGGATATGCTCCAAGGAAGAAGGGGTTGATTGAGAGAATGCTGTGGACAAGATCCTCTCCATTGCCTCGAAGACTGGTTCCCCCAAGGAGGGGAGGGAGCCTGAAACTGAGAGAAACTGCCTTGGAACCATGGTCACTCCCCGCTCTGACAAGACAGCCCCCAAGACAGAAGCCGGGGTTGAACAGAGCCATGCCAAAGTTCCAAGGTGCATCCTAAATAACTGAAGTCAAACCCAGCTCCTCAGAGCTGACAGAACAGATGCAGTCCCGGGAGGTCTGCAGATCCAAAAGAGAGAAGAACTCAAGGCAATAATCTGTTCCAAAGGGGGAGAGAAGTCTCTGGAACCAATACATTCAGTGCCAGACGACTCAGAGCTGACATCTCCAAAACCTCACAGAAAGTCAGATAAGGAGTAGTTAAGGGGGTAAAGACTGAATCGGTTCCTAGATGCAAAGAGGTCAGAGCCGACAGACGTCCTGTAAGTCCTCTCGCCCAGAATTTTATTCACTAGTCTCTCCACATCAACTTCTGTGAGACTTTTGGTGGAATGGATGGAGGCCTGAGAAGTTGATTCAGGTCTTTGTAAAAACAGGTTGAGCAATTCACAAGCAAAAGGGTCAACAGGTGGCAAAAAAAACACCCTTGGCAAATCAAGTTGTTGAACTGTGTGTGCCAAGGTAGTCGGCAAAGAAGAAGTGATGAGGCGTTTGTCCTGAGCCAGTATTTGAATCTCCTGTTGTACCGAAGATTTTGGTGTCAAGGCCTTAGAAGCCAAAACAGTTGTTGGCACCGATGACTTATTTTCCAGCACCGAAGCTTTTGAAGGAGAATCCGTCAAAGCGACGTACTTAATGGAGCTGATGATTTATGTTTCTTGTGAGTCGGTTCCAAGGGGGATGACAGAACAGACAAGCTCCTCTTTTTGGTCTTTTCTAAAGATGATAAGGAAGAAGATGGGAAAGAAAAAAGAAATTATGTACTCACCATAACATTCCATGTCTGTTGTCCTTGATCTCACCTTCGTTCTTGCTGTTTGGGTTCGGAACCGAGGCCGTATACTATAGCTCGAGAGCTTTTATTGGCTCAAGGCTAGCCCCTATCCCGGCATGCCTAACGGTAGTTACTCAGATCTCATTTGTGATAACCCAATACTAGACCATACAATTAGAAAAGAGGTATACTCTATTTTACATATCAGAGGACACCTACATATAAAGGTGTGACCCATCCGTAAGAGTAAGAAAGGGATACTAGGACTAACCAAAAGGTATAGTAAAAGGAAACCCAGCCAGTATAACCAATAAAAACAATGGATTCCTCTCGATCCTCCAGGAAGGGGGAAGAAGGGTGGGACACAAGAAGGAAGGCAAGATCAAGGACAACAAACATGGAACATTATGGTGAGTATATAACTTCTTTATGTTATGTAGTCCATATCTCGCCTTCAATCTTGCTGTTTGGGAAAGCATCCCGAGCACCTGATTCTTGGGTGGCTCACTGGAAAAAAACTCTTCAGGACCATGGAACCAAAGGATGCCCTGTTCTGAGAGGCCACATCTACTTTGTAATGAGTGACAAAGGTATGGGAATTAGCCCATGTAGCTGCTGCACAGATCGAATCCAAAGGCAGTCTGGCTTGAAAAACAATAGAGGTAGCTAAGGCTCTTGTTGAGTGCCATTTAATTTTTCCTGAAAGTTCTTGTTTATGCAAATTGTAGACATGTTTTATAGTGTCTAAAAGCCACTTAAATAAAGTCACCTTTGAGACTGCGCAAACTTTTTTATTGTCCACAAAGGACATGAACGATTGGTTAGATTTTCTAAAGTCCTTGGTCATGTGTAAATAGAAACGTAACTGTCTATGAACGTCCAATTGGTGAAGCTTATACTCTGCCTTGTTGCCATGATTGGGGAAGAAAACAGGAAGCTCTATGGATTGATTGAAATTGTAGTCAGAACATACCTTAGGTAAGAAAGAGGGATTGGTTCTGAGAGAAACACAATCTTTATGGAAAATCAAGTAAATCTTTATGGAAAATCAAGTACAGGGGTTGAATAGATAAGGCCTGTAATTCTGAAACCCTTCTAGCTGAGGTAACTGCAACCAACAAAAGGGTCTTCCAAGTCAAAAATTTGCGCGGGCAAGAAGCAGATGGTTCAAAGGGGGGAAGAATCAGAACGTCAAACACTAAATTTAGATCCTGGGGGGAGGTTCTCTTATTGGAGGTCTTATGAGGGTAGTACCTCTTAGGAATGCTTTACATAGCCTATGGGACATGATAGTGGACCCCATTTCTCCCATATGAAAATTAGAAATGGCAGCTAACTGAACCCGGATAGTAGCTGCAGCTGCTCCTCACTCAAAAGTTTCAGCAAGAAATTTGAGAATCTTTGAAATGGGTGCAGTGAAGGGATCAACCTGATTTTTGCCTGCCCAACAAGAGAACCTCTTCCATTTACTAGCATAAAGTTTCCTAGTAGTGGGCTTATGGGAGGAAATCAAAATGCATTGAACGGCTGGAGAAACATTGCAAAGCCTGGCTAAGACCAGAAGTGGAGAAACCAAGCTGTGATCTTGAGAGTTTGAATGGAAGGACGGACAGCCCCCGACTGATGCATCAAAAGATCTGGCACTGGGTCCAGGATCCAAGGCTCCCCCTGCAGGTGAGGCCAAAGGAATGGGAACCATATTTGACAAGGCCAGTAAGGGGTAATGAGGATTAACTTGCAACCCAATGACTGTGCTTTCTGAAGAACCTTGGGGATCAGGGGAAAAGGTGGAAAGGCGTAAAGCAGTCCCAGGGGCCAATTGTGAACAAGTGTGTCCCTGAGTGACTGTCCCGGTGGTGGGACTAGGGCAAAGTAGATGCTGCATTTGTTGTTGAGGGGGGTGACAAACAGATCGCAGCATGGCTGGCCCCATTTGCGAAAAATCAAGTCTGCAACTTCCTGCTTCAGGGACCACTCGTGGGGCATCAGGATAGCCTGGCTGAGCTTGTCCGCTATCACGTTGGATTTCTCCGGGATGTGCATTGCAACCAGAAAGCGTTGGGAAGACATCGCCCATTGCCAGACTTGTACAGCCTCGACACAAGGGGCAAGACCTGGTTCCACCCTGTTTGTTGATGTACCATACTACCGACATATTGTCCCTGTAAGTAGACAGTCCTGAAGTGCTTGCAATACCAGAAGCACCGCTCTCATCTCCAGGATAATGATGTGCAAGTGGTACTCATGTTCCTGCCAAGTCCCTTGAACAGTCTGTTCTAGATAATGACCCCACCTGTCCGTGGTCACTGTGGCTACAGGTTGGGGGGGGGTTAGAAACGGCCTGCCTAGCGTTACCATAGGGGAGTGAAGCCACCACTCCAGATCCTTTTTGCAGGATTCCATGATCAGAATCTGATGCGAGATGGGTAAATCCTGGAATGACCATTATGCAAAGAGGAGCCACTACAGAATTCTCATGTGGAAGAAAGCCATAGGAACCAGAGTAATTGCCACTGCCACAGAACCCAGGACCTTGAGGACAAATCTTGCCTAAATTCTCTTTGTTGTCAACAGCACTGCAACTTGGCAACAAATCTCTTTCTTGAGGCAGCTTTGCTATCATGGCCCTTGTGTTTAAATCTGCCCCTATAAAGGTAATATATTGACAAGGCAACAAGGCAGACTTTTCGTAGTTTAGTTGAGAACAAGAGAGAATTGTTGATTCCCTTGCCTTGATTAGCTGATGCTCAGTGGTGGCAGTAAGGAGCCAGTCGTATAGATATGGAAACACCCGGAATCCTAGATGCCTCAGGTGAGCCGTAACTACTGCCATGCATTTGGTGAACACCCTGGGGGCTGTGGTGAGACCAAAGGGCAGCACTCTGAATTTATAATGACTGGCACCCAGCCGGAAGGGTAGATATCTCCTGAATTGATAATGACTGGCTCCCAGCCGGAAGGGTAGATATCTCCTTGACCATCTGTCCATTTTTATGTGGTAGTACGCATCCTGGAGATCGATAGAGCACATCCAATTGCCCTGCCCCAGAAAGGGAAAAATGGACTGCAGTGTTACCATCTGGAACTTTGTTTTCTTGACTGATTTGTTCAGCCTGCTGAGATCCAATATGGGTCTCCAGTCCCCTGTTTTCTTTGGAACTAAAAAGAAACTTGAGTAAGTTCCGGATCCGATTTGGTCTGCGGGGACTTCCTAGATGACTCTTTTTCTTAGCAACCTTTGAACCTCTAGGTTTGCTTGATCCCGAAGATTGGGTGGAACATCTGGGCTAGAGTGTTGTCATTTTGACAGGGGAAGTTGGGAGAAGGGGGTATTGTATTATTAGACCTGTCAAAAGCCTTTGATATGGTTAATCATACCCTACTTCTTGAAAAACTAAAGCACCTTTCTCTCGACCTACAAGCATTACAATGGTTCAGATGTTATCTTCAAAATAGACAGCAAGCTGTACTCTGGGATAACAATTTGTCTTCCTTACTTCCTGTTAATATTGGAGTCCCTGAAGGCTCAATCTGAGGTCCACTTCTTTTTTCCATATTTATTAACGATCTCCACTTGAACATACCCCATGCCACTTGCATCCAATATGCAGATGACTCTACCTTAATCTGTACTACCAATAATATACCCTCACTCCAATCCCTAACCCAAACTGTATTCCAAAAAGTAGAAAACTGGTTCATGCAACATCGTCTTCTCCTGAATCCAAAGAAAACAAAACTACTACTTTTTACACCAACTCATAAGTCACCCACTCCATTCTTCTCTATAACCTCCAATAATGCTACTAATATAGCACCAGATACTACCACCCGCCTACTAGGTGTCACAATCGACAATCATCTTAACTTTGATGACCATATTAACTCCACCATAAAGACTGTTAACAAAAAACTTGGTACCCTCTACAGAATCAAACCCTTCCTTACACCCTCAGCCAGGCAAACTATCGCACAAACTCACCTCATTTCTACCCTTTTCTATGCCTCTGCTATATATACCAACCTTTCAAAAAAACAACATCTCCAAACTATCTACCTGCTATAATAGTATTGCTAGATTCATCACATGCTCTCCCTTTAAAACCCACCACTGCCTTAACCTTAAACAACTAGGATGGTTAGAATTACAGAACCATATACTCTGTCAACAGTTACTTATGACACAAAAGATCCTATACCAGCCTAACAATACCCCCATCCTCTCTAATCTGATCTCTCCATATAAAAACCTGGCTACACTACATTCTGCAAATAAACTACTTGTCTCCTTAACTAAATCAAACAACAAAGCTGGTGACTCTCTTTTCTCAAACACTATAGGAAAAAAATGGAATCAGCTCCCCCCTGAACTATCTACCCTAGCATCTGCTTCTCAATTCAAAAAGCAAATAAAAGAACATCTAAAAACTAAGTGGCTCTGTCCTTGTGCTAACCCAGACTGAAACTTGTATTTCACTCCTATTTCAACCCTACCCCTCCCTCTTGCCTCCAAAACGTATTTCTCTCCTCTTGTTTTATTCTTAGTAATTTGATAGGATTTGGGAACTTTGTTCTTTCTGCAATTGCCCTGGTGCTGTCTAGTGCATTTGCTTGTTTATGTCTGGTCTAGCTTTTGCCTAAATGTTTTCTAGTCACTGTTTGTTAGTCCCATTTGCTTTTCTCATTTTACCTATGTTACTATGGTACTGTTGCTTTATTACTCTATTTTACTTATTTGCTTTTGTTATATTGTTATTCTTATGCTTGGAGCTTTTCTCCCCAGGCCTCTACTGAAAATAGACATGTATCCAGTTAGACTAGCCCGGTCAACAAATGTAAAATAAATAAAAATAAATAAATTATTGATAGTACCCATGTATCTTCTGTGTTTGTCTACCAGGCTTTTGGGTACAAGGATAATCTACCCCCAACTGTCTCTAGAGTCAGACAGTCGGGCTTCCCTTCAGGAACACTGGAAGGGCCTTCCAGAGAAGGTATCTCTGTCGCCCTGATTCTGCGGACCCCCCTGCCATGCGACTGGTATCTTCTGTTATTTCCCCCTCTGCCCCTGGGGGAAAAATCTCCATGTGTGTCAGGTGAAGCTCCCTGGGATTTCCGGAACCACATCTTTCTGCTCTTCTGGCCCTTAGGATAAGGCCTAGATGGAGCAGAAAAACGTACTCCTATGGCAGAGAGAGTTTTGCCATCCTGTTCACACCTGGTAAGAGTCTCTTTTACCTGCAGCCTGAATAAGGATGTGCTGTCAAATGGGGTGATTGGTAAAGGAAGACTGGAAGGGCTCCGCAAATTGACAAAGGGGCATCCAGGAGTGTCTGCGTAAGGCCACCCCTGTGCCTGCTGCCCTTTTGCCCCATTGGCTGCATAAGAAATTAGCCGCATGGAGGAGTTAACCACCGAAGTCAAGGTAGCAAGCTGAGGAGCCGCCTTGTCAGAGGCTCCCGCAGCTGTAGGATCCTGTAAGGTATCTCCTAACTCTTTGAGAAGATCCCTTTGAAGCCTTGTAAAGTGGGACAAATGAGTCAGTGTACCTGGATGCATTTGGTTCCTGACCCTGCACCTCTTGGGTATTTCCTCCTTTCGACCCATTATTGCATGTAGTGAGTCGAAAGGCGACCTAAGTTCGGTGACCTAAGTGTAAAGGTCGCTGAAGAAAACATATGCTTCCCGTATCTGCCATCGTATGGAACTCTTTATTCAGCAGATGGACAGATGAAGAAGTTTCCGCTAATTCCTTCTTGGTGGCTGCTGCCACCACCATAGTATCAATGAGAACACCTTTGGATAAGAAGGCTCTGTCTTCAGGGGCTGTGATGAATTTATTGGGCCTCAGCGGAACTGGTTCCATCGTCTCTAGAGAGCTCCACACCTTTCGACTCACTACATGCAATAATGGGTCGAAAGGAGGAAATACCCAAAAGGTGCAGGGTCAGGAACCGAATGCATCCAGGGACACTGACTCATCTTCAGAAGGGGCAAGGGACTTCCAATCACACCTCTGTCTAAGGATTTCTAAGATGTCTGAAAACGAGACATATTCAGAGGGGGACCATGGGGACCGTTCTGAGTCATCCAAGTCTGTGTCTAATATCAAGGACTCAGAGTCCACATGCTTCCTCTTGCAAGACCTCCTCAGAGGGATGCTCAGGGGAGGTTTCAGAAGAGGTGGGATTGCCCAATGGGGTGTCCTGGAGCATGGGTTCCCTACGCTTGGGGCGAAGGGGAGGTTCGGAGGAGGATACTGGCACCAAACGCAAAGGAGCCAGTGGAGCCGAGGGTGGAGCTGTCTCAGCAGACAGCACACTCCTCATGACCTCGAAGGCCTTGCGGCCCCGACCCAAAATAGTCTCTGGCTCCGAAGAAGATGGAGACTTCCTCCGAACCAAGGGCGATGGCTCCGAGGCCGATGTAGGAGCAGAGCTGATCTGCGCCAAAGCTCCGAGAGGGAGAATAGGGTCGGACAAGTGTCTGATGACATTCCCCCCCTCAGAGCTGACGAGGGAGTGTCGGCTCCCAGATCCCTCGATAGAAGGCAGTATCAAGGAGATCAGAGCGGTAGTTAGAACCAAAAGGCTGGAGGAGGTTACCGGAACCAACGGTTCCACCACTACAACTTTCATACACTCTGGCTCAGAGCTAAAAGGAATTGGAGAAGGAATCGAGACAGGTGTTGGTTGGGCTGTCGGCACCATTTCCATCTATGATGGGTCTGAAAGTATTTTAGCTAATGCCTCTTCACCACCCTCTCCACATCATCATCCAATAGTCTCCTGGATGATTGAGAGGAATGAATTAAAGACTAGTGATTGCCTGACACAGATTGTAATAAGGGAGACAGTGGAGCAGACTGCACCGGTTCCAAGGCAGGAGACTTGGCTCGCTTTTGAGACCTTACTGGCTCTGAAACCACAGATGGAGCCATAGGTGAGACTGTCTTGTCGGAACCGACAGTTGGGACCGACCTAGCTTGTAACTTGTCCTTCTCTTTAGACGGATCTGAAATCGGAGCCGAAGATGATGAAGGCTTGGGTTTTTCCATTTTTTTTTTTTTGCTGGTTGAGTCCCCTCCATAGCAGTATCAAAGGGGCCCTTCAGTAGCCCTCGTAAGATCAATTTGTTCTTTCTTTCCTGCAGGACTCGTGAACTAAATGCATGGCAAATAGAACACGAATCCTGCAGGTGAACAGACCCTAAACAATACACGCAACTCGTGTGCCTGTCCGTAAGGGACATCTTTTGACAGCACGAATCGCACTTTTTGAAACCCAAAGGTTTCGATTCCTTGCCATTATCTTTCGACATAATGTCAAACAGCACTATATAAAGTTAAACAAAGAAAAAAAGCAGACTACTAACAAAATAACTATGCCAATACAGACAAACAAATCCTCTTTTTTTTTTTTTTTTTATATACAGAAAGAAGAGAAGGCAGGAGAGCCTTTAAGTTAAACGGCAAACTCTCCACCTATGGAGAGCCTCTAACTTAAATGGCAACTCCTTAAAACTTAAAGGAAAGGCAAGAAAAAGGAAGAACCCTCTAAGTTAAATGAGTTTAGAAGAGGGGAAAGGGCCAGAGAGAAAAATGTTTAGTCCACACAAAAGCAAGTCACTTGGACGGGATAGGGATAGGTAGAAATATGAAGGACAACTACAGTTAACAAGTTAAATAAGATAAACGAGAAATTTCCTTCAAAAATATAATAAGAATAAAACAGGTAGCCTGAGCCAGTAGTCGCACTCTCGACGCTGCAAGCGGCAAACGAGATCTGGCTAACTACCGCTAGGCATGCTAGGATAGGGGCTAGCCTCGAGCCATTAAAAGCTCTCAGGCTGTAGTATACGGCCGAGTCAGAGCCGAGGGTCGGCTCCAAACCCAAATAGCAAGAACGAAGGCGAGATAAGGACAACATAACATTATCAGTTTTACTCTTTTCAGCAGACATGGTTTCCCCAAAAGCTGAAGGAATTAAACCCTTTAAGATTAATTTATTCTTTCCCTTGACGAGAGCTCTGTGGCTACAGCTACGGCAAATGCTACAGTCGTCTTGAAGATGTACGGCACCTAAACAACAGACACACAAGAGATGTGAGTCAGAGAAAGGAATTTTGTGGCCACACTTCTGGCGTTTTTTAAAGCCAGAGGAGCCTTTGGGTTTGTCAGCCATAATAATGGATGATAGAGAAACTAGTGACAGGAAAGGAAAGGAAAGAAAAGAGAACTATCAATAGTGATAGTTTTAAGTACACTGACGTGTACGGAGAAAGCAGAACAGAACACTAAAGAAAAGAAGTACTACTTTTTTTTCTTAGTAAATAAAGAAGAAGAGGAAGGAGTGGGAACTATCAACAATGATAGTGTCAATACACATAAGTGTTTGGGAAGGGACTATCAGCAATGATAGTAAAGGTACACAAATGCGTTTGTCCATAAAAGTGGCAAATGAGAGCTGAGGTAACTCTGAGATAGGGATTATGGGTAAAGGTAAAGCACAAGAGTTTCTGGCCTGCACAAGCTGCAGTAAAGGCCAAGTCGGTTCTGATACCAGAACGGAACCCAGTCGTCAAGGATAAAATGAAAATTGACTACATCAGATCTACCTTATCTAAGGAAGAATTTAAAATACCAGTCTTAACATTTTCAGAAAGGCTTTGAGATAGAAACCAGGCCAATCTTCTCAATACTAACCCAGAAAAAGCAGCTCCTAAGAAAGAAACAGTGGCATCAAGAGCACACTTTGAAATATACATAGAAATCTGAGAAGCAGATATTACAAAGGCATTGAAAGCAGTTTTTACCTCAGAAGAAAAAAAGGTTAACAACTAAGTTATGTATGTTCTCACAAAAAACAGATTAAAAACTCAAGAGCTACACAGATTAATGTCTTGAATGCTATGGGTACTACAAGAATATATTTTCTTCTCACAACTTATCTGATGCTTTCACTTCTTTGATAGATGGAATAAGGAAAAAATACCACCAGGATGAAAGGAGGCAGCTGACCACTTTGTAACAGTCAGCCTAATAATAATAACTTTTCTCATGCCTCTGAACAAGTTACATCTGATAGCCCTGACCCTTTAGAATATCCCCCTCTGAGGAGGTCCAAGAGACTGATGAACCAGAGGAGGAATCCAACAAACCCACCGAACCAGAACGTTTATGGACACGCGGTGGATTCCATCAGGGGAGGGGGAGGGGGAATATGAGAGGGAGAGGCAATTACCATTGGAACAACTGAGTGAATACAATGGTTGTGACAAGGATTCTTGTGTTATTATTAATAACAAAAACTGTGATTTTAAAGTGTATAATTATAGTGATGTAAGCACTGATTCCTTTTATGCTGATGTTTTTGAGAAAGGCTTGACTTTCGTTCCAGTTAGGAAGGCAAGGTCTGATGAAATTTTAGTTAAATTGAAACTGCTGAAAAGGAAACTGAACTTGGGTTTTTATTTTAAAAATGCCAGGGCATCTATGGACATGAATAGTGGCCTTATTAGACCCATTACTTTTAACCCCCACACACACACACCCAATGGTCAGTACTTTTGAAAATGTATGTTAATGGGAAATCAGAGAATTGCTAAAACATAATGGGCAAAAAACCATAAGGCTTGATAACTTAACATCTGAAGAAAGAAATGTACTAAGACAGATTTGTGAAAACCCTGAACTAAGGGTGACGAAACCTGACAAAGGTGGGGGACTAGTCATTATGAATACTAATGACTACAACAACAAAATGTTCTCTATCCTTTATAGCGAAACACATGATGAATTAAGTACGAATTAATTAAATATAGCCTACCACAAGATAGACTTGTACTACAGGATTTATTACTGAATGACCAGTTAACTCCATCTGAATACAATTACCTTAAAGTTACATGTCCCAGCACCCCTATAATATTTGGAATACCAAAGATTCACAAGGGTCTTAGTGACCCCCCCCAGACCTATTGTAGACGCTAAAGCTTCTAAAACCTTTGTGATAGCAAAATATATAGATTATCATACAAAAGCAGTCCTGGGAGACTATGTACACAGCTTCAAAAACTCTTGGGATTTTTTGACCAAGGTTTCCAATGACAAATTTAAATTAGACACAATCTTTGTAACGACTGATATCAAAGATTTGTTTTCAGTGATACCACACACAATAGGAATAGAATGGTTTTATCTATACTTATGTCAATATACCAACGTAGAAAATGACCAGATTCAGACCCTAAGAACTTTAATGGAAGTGGTGTTAGACAATAACTTTATCATCTTTGTACACCAACTATTCAGGCAAAAGAAGAGGGTGGCCATGGGGGCCGATTGTGCCCCCATTTTTGCAAATATTATACTGGCCTTTTGGGAAATTAATTATGTCATCAATTCTAAATTTGCAAAAGGTTGGGCCTTATATGGTCGCTTTTTGGATGACTATTTTTTGTAACGACACACGTCAAAAAGTAGACCAGTTCTTTGATTATATACATAACACCACCGACTTCCTAAAGTTTACTACGACTGTATGTGAAGAAAAGGTCAACTATCTTGATGTCACTATTAGGAAAAAAACAGTAAGTAAAAAACAAGCAAAACCAAAAAATTCCCAAGATGAAGGGCAAAGCCAGAAAACCACAGCAAGCATGATGAAGTACAAGACAAGTCCTTTTATTCCTTAGATTTAGCGCTTTCGTCAGGTATTAGACTTCCTCAGCATAACATTCTATGTTCAGTATTTTACAGTGTGGGCTCTGCAGGGCCTCAGACAGATGTGCTGCTCCTTCAGCTGCTATTTTATTTGAAGACAGACTTAGAAGCAGGAATCTAACAATGCTCCTGCGTTCAACTTCACGATTCATGAGAGGCAAAGGCCCAAAAATAGGGACACTTTTTAAAATATTGATCTAACACACACTTAGAAAGTTGATAGAATAACACGTTTTGCATTAACATGAATTTTCTGAAGGGTATGAATTATGAAACTCGAGATATCTGTCATTATTTTTTCTGACATCAACCCTCAATTATTTGCCTGAAAACCACAATTTTATGAGAAACAGACCAAAAATATGAGGCAAAAATCTGGACATTCTGTGAACATCTGTACAGTTGAAAGGTATGGCCACTGTAAATATTATTTAATTCTACTTTCTAGAAAATATAATATCCATTGTTCTCAGATTCTCTGCTGTCACATAATACTTTTTATGCCATCCGTGTGTTAGTACCAAGTGCTTCTGAGCATAGGTGCTTAGGAGAAAAAAAATACTGTTGACATACAACAGATGAAGAAGATGAATCAATGCTCACCAAGGAGAGTCCCAGGTGCTAGAACCGAACAATACTCTTAAAATGTAATACAAATGCAAAACATACTCCACATCCTTTGAAAATGTATCCTGTTATTTAATGGAAATGTGTTAGAATTTTTATAATTTGCCAAAGATTGAATCACATTTCATCTTTTTCACTCAACTTCAAAAATGGAATGATGACATCATGTCAATTCTGAATTAGTGGTAATGTACTTTAACAGCTAATGTTTGTAAGTCTGTATGTCCACAAATTGGAAAATGTTCTTTGTTATGAATGCAATATGTTTTTCAACAAATTTATGACTTTATTCATGTCAATCAAATTACCAAATTGTATCTAACCCCGAGATTCTCAAAAGCTTGCATGGAGTGCCAGATCGGTGCAGGAGCTAAAGCAGGCAATATGTCTGCCATGCGATCCAGGAACAGCCTACAGGGGTGTGCACGAGCACTCCTGCACTAATCATGCACGGACTAAGCCCTGGTATGCAAATCACCCCATTTGCAGGTGAAGTCCATGCAAATGAGGTGATTGTGCAATCCAGGAAGTTTGCAACAGTCCATGCAAGACTAGTGCTATCTGCAGAAATGTACTCGGTTAGTAACCGAGTACATTTCTGCAAAATCCAAAACGGAGCTATGACAGCTCCAAATAAAGGCTGCATATCATTGAGGAAGCATGCCAATGGCCAAGTATAAGGCCATTGGCATTGCAAATAATACAAAAATAAAAAAATCAACTTTTATTTTTTTTTAGCCAATCTCGGCTGTTTAAGAATAGGGCAGTGGCGCGCAAACGGGATCGGGGGAAAATAAGAAAATAAACCTAAAATAAGCATTCTAGCAAAAAATAGTATTCTGTCATGCAAGTCAATGGCAGGGAAAAGACAACCTGGCCAGTGAGTAGTGGTTGCTAAGGGGGGAGGCTCAGTGTGACACATGTAACTATGCATTAGCAGGTAATCCTATGCAAATGAGGGGAAGGATAGTGAATCCCAGTTTTCCCCAGCATGTGAGTCAGGTCCCAACAGTGTAAGAGTATGAATAGCTGTGTGCAAGCTTAGGAGGTAGGTGACATCATGGGGTGG
This sequence comes from Protopterus annectens, assembly GCF_019279795.1. NCBI lineage: Eukaryota > Metazoa > Chordata > Ceratodontiformes > Protopteridae > Protopterus > Protopterus annectens. Next base: position 282,922,783 of record NC_056740.1, read on the forward strand.
TGTGTCAGGCATACTATAAGCGGATTGGAACCCTGTGGCTTGGGTTTGCTCCTAGCTTAGGACAGCTAAGCTAGGGGATGTGTCTAAACCTGCCTAGCACTCTTTACAAAGCATAAGTGGGTGTGCGCGGCACACACTGGGTTTTACAAGAAGAAAAAAGAAGTTAAAAGAGGAAATAGCAGCAGTGTGCACATATTAGCACTCTGTTTGTGCGGCGCGCACACGGGCTTATACAGGAAGGCAATGAGAAGGGAAAGCAGCAGTAGGAAGGTATTCAAGGAGAACAAGCGTAGCTGTCTGGTGAAATGTATCAGAACCAGCCAATTGCACAGGCAGCAGACTAGCCCAGCCCAGAACACTACTATAACTAAGCAAACACCTTCCCCTCTGGTTTTTCCCACACTCTACACCACCGGTGTATACAAGCGGGGAAATTTTAACAAACAAACCTACAAAATGAGAAGGGCTGCAGCAGGCAACATAGAACAACATGTGCAAGAGGCTGAGGGTGGTGAGGATGTGAATGCTGCCGAACAACCCACAGGAGACGGAGAAGAGTGTATAGACCCAGGGTAACCTACCAGGGGCTACATGAGCTGGAGATAGTGAAGTGCTATAGGGTGGACAGAGACCTCCTACAGCAAATTGTTGAGCTGTGCCAGCCACATCTGACACACCAAACTGACCAAGGGGAACCCATCCCTGTGGATACCAAGGTATGTGTAGGCCTAGGTATACTAGCCACAGATACCTCCCAAAGCTCAACTGGGGATATCATGGGGATCTCACAGGCATCAGCATCCAGAGTATTCCACCAGTTCCTGGATGCCATGTCAGCACATGCCAGTGAGCACATATATTTCCACAACACCCGTGAGGTGTTGACTAGCAATATGCCCCTCTTCCACCAAATAGCAGAATACCCTGGGGTAGTGGGTACTATAGGCTGCATGCACATACGCATCAAAGCACCACCCAGTGAGCAGGGTAGGGCCTACATCAACCGCAGGGGCATCCCCTCCATCAACTGCCAGGTCGTATGTGATGACCAGGGCATTATAATGAACGTGTGTGTTGGCTGCCCTGGAAGCTATGACGATTCCCACATATGGAATCTGACAAACTTGTACCAGAGATTTGCCAAAGGGGACATCCCCTACAGTCACCTAGTGGGGGATGCTGGGTATACACTGGAACCATGGCTGATGACACCCATCAGAAATGAGCACACACCTGGACAACAATGCCACAATGAGGCACATGCACAGGCCAGACATATAATAGAGCATGTGCTTGGGATGCTCAGGTCACAGTTCCGGTGTCTGGACACATCCGGTGGAGCCTTGCAGTATTCACCAGCTACATGTACCCAAATTGTTATGGTATGTGCTATGCTACACAATATGATCCTGCGGAAACAGCTGCAGCAGGAACAGCATGGGGCAGGGCCACACTGCCCCCCACCAATGCCAAGGCCTGCACAGGCACAGAGTGACTCGGAGGAAGAACAACCCGAGCCTGGCCCAGTAGACAGAAGGAGGCGTGCCCAGTATGCCCTGGCCTTGGCAAAGAGGCAACGCATAGCCCATGCACTGACACAGTAGGAATTCAGGGAATGACACCTCTCTCTGACTCGCACATACAGTAAAAGGGATGCCAAACATGACACTACCTGTGCTCAGCTATGTATAGGGAACATACTATGTGCATCTGACATAGGCAGCCCTCCAGCACCATCGGCAAGTCTGGCACACCCTCAAGGTAAGTCAATCAACCTACCAATTGCCAAATGGAGTAGAATATGTTGTTACATGTAGCTATGGTATGGATGTGAGTATGCAAGGGAATTGGGTGGCTGAATGTTATGGCAGCAGACAGCAGACACCCTTAGTGGCACCATGACATCTGTAACACATACTGGAGTCACCATAGTAGCCAGTACTACACAGGGTGACAAAACCCACTGCAGGAAACGTGCTGAGCGACATGTGTGTCCATATGACCCACACATGCCAGTCATGATGGTTCATATACCCAACAACAGTCTCAGCCAGCAGGACAGGTGTAGACAAACCCAAACAGAGCCTGAGCCATGGCCCCAGAATGATGGCTATGGTTAACCTCCCCCCCAGGCCTACACAGACAGACCACAGCAGGGCAAGCAGTGGGGTGTTAGTTCTGAAGGGTAGGAAGTCAGACAATAATATGTAGGGCAACCAAAGCCACGATCTGTAGTACACTGGTATGCCTCTAGTCAGCATGATAGTTAGAAATACAGAATGAAATGGAGTACCTGACATACCAGTACAGTCATAGCAGATGTGTACAAGTGTCACGTGTGCCCCCCACATCCTACATAGTAATGTAATAACAGTCAGGTGTGACCCCAACCCTGTGTAGACATGTAGAAAGAGTCAGGTGTGCTCCCCCATCCTACATAGCAATGTAATAACAGTCAGGTGTGCCCCCCAACCCTGTGTAGAAATGTAGAAAAAGTCAGGTGCCCCCCCCATCCTACATAGTAATGTAATAACAGTCAGGTGTGCCTCCCCGCTCTTGTGTAGAAATGTAGAAACAGTCATGTGTGCCCCCCCGCTGTGCAAAAATGTAGTAACAGTCAAAGCCAAATGATCGATGGATACCCTGCAGAACACAGCATGCTACCTGTCGGTGTACAACACAAAGGTCAGCACTGCAGCAAAAAATACCTGGACACAATCCACACATTCAATACAGACAGCCATACTGGGCATGCTCACACACACAAACACATGAAGACCATGACTGCAAACACCAGTGGTCCAGACATATCTGGCAGTCGCAATTGTTAGTGCAGACACTCATCAGTATGCACCACTCATACCATGCACACACAGTGGATAGGAATACAGACATACATGTTAAGACAACACACTATAATAAGCCAAAGGTAGACGTACATCGATGTGTGGAAGAGAATGACTGTAACAAGGAGCCATCCAGGCCTGTCCCACCCAGCACACAGCCAAAGGGCCTCAAACACATGAGGTGCAGATGTCATTCACTGCAGATACTAGCCACCTGTATCTGTCAGCATTACAGACTATATGGTGCACGTGCCAGCTGTGCAACATGACTGTACAAGGAAGTAGTCATCTAGCAGCTGTATACACATACCTGTGACATAAGACACCGTGTGTGCCTGCATGTGGTGTCAACCCCTAGATGAATGGGTTATGGCCCATGCACAAACTGCCCTCCCCATAGCCCTACTGACAAGCCTGCTGAGGTCATCCAATATGAAATACACCTTTGGGAGAGTTGTAGTTCAGTAATCTCTGTGGCGCACCCCATAACTGCATACTGCTGTAGTGTGATAAACGAGTTAAGTAGCAGTTCTAACCCAAGCCATGGTGAGTGTGTGGTTGTGTGCATGTCTGAGTGTGTAAACAGCAATACTTTTTAGGGTACTCACACTCCTTACAATTCATATACTCAACTTTGGCAAGGCTGCTGATGTCACCCACCTAGAAATACACCTCTGGGAAGGTTGTAACCTAGTAATCACTGTAGCGCATCCTGTAACTATGTACTGCCGTAGTGTGATGTAGAACTGTGGTAGCAGTTCCATCCCCACCCATGGCAGTTCTGGATGTTTTGTGTGTGCTTCAATGCCTGTGTAGGGAGCAATGCATTTAAGGTTAGTCACACACAGTACATTTCAAATGGCCTACTTTGGCAATCCTGCTGATGTCATTCATTGTGAAATACACCTTTCGGGAAGGAGTTCTCTAGTAATCCCTGTGGTAAGTCCTATAACAGCTCCATGTTGTAGTGTAATATAGATCTCTGTTAGGGGTTCTATACCCGCACATGTCGGTAGTGGATGTTTTGTGTGTGTCTCACTGTCTGTGTAGGGAGCAATGCATTTTAAGCTACTCACGCAGTACATTTCAAATGGCCTACATTGGCAATCCTGCTGATGTCATTCATTGTGAAATACACCTTTAGGGAAAGTGATCCCTGTAGTGCATCCTGTAGCAGCTCCATGCTGTAGTGTGATATAGACCTCTGTTAGGGGTTCTATACCCACACATGTTGGTTGTGGATGTTTTGTGTGTGTGTGTGTCACTGTCTTTGTAGGGAGCAATGCACTGTAGGCTAGTCACACTCACTACAATTCAAATATCCTACTTTGGCAATCTTGCTAATCCAATGTGATAAACACCTCTGGGGAAGAAGTACACCATTAATCTCTGTGGCTCGTACTATAACTGTGTTGTGCTGCAGTATAATAAACAATTTAGGTAGGGGTTCTACTCCCAGATATGACAGGTGTGTGTGCGTCTGTGTGTGTGTGTGTGTGTGTGTGTGTGTGTGTGTGTAACACATATCCTGTGTCGAGGTGGTTGTGAGTGTGTGACACCTGTGGCCAATATGGAGTGGGTTTTGCATATTTCTTATATGGTGGCCCTACTATATATCACAATGTCCACCGTACAGGGATAACAGATGTGAAATAGCTGACAGGCTGGGGTGCAAAGCCATACCCATACATGTGACATCAAGGCCAGGCAATCACAGTTAGCAACCTCAGTATTACCCACAGCACACTCTCAACCCATGTCTCATATACACACACATGCCTAGGCAACAGCCAATATGTGGGATGTACAATGCATATTGGCCACTGATAGTAACTATGGGGTGATAGCTGTGGGCTACAGAGGGCATGGCATCCTGTCCATCTGCCCAATATGCACGTACATGCAGACAGTGCACCTTCCCCATGTTCCCCAATGGACACCTAAAACACCTGTGGTGCCATCACATGTGACCCACAAAGGACATACCATGCCTGGCAACATGCCCTGTATTGACAGATGCCACTGAGACCAGGGAATGCCGTTAGCATGCTATCAGTTTAGGTGCAGAGTAAACCTGCTGACCATTACCAATTCCCACCACAGGTGGGCAAGACTGGCACATCTGATGATAAAAAGAAGTTATGTACCTACCATAACATTCCATGTTAGTTGTCCTGCAACTCGCCTTCCTTCTTGCTGGAAGGGTTTTGAACCGATCCTCGGCTCCTACTTGGCCACTTACTATAGCTGGAGAGCTGTTTACTAGCTCGAGGCTACCCCTTATCCCAGAATGCTCAGCGCCAGCTACCCAGATTTCGTTTGAGATAGCTCACACTAGACATAAATATAGAAGATAATCCATTAATAAACCTGGATATACAGTTAATTGTCATGGTTTGGTTGAGAAGCAACTAATGACAAACAAATTAGCCAGTGAAACCATTGAGAAACTCCTCTCAATCCTCAAGGAAGGGGGGTGGAGGGAGGGACGCAAGAAGGAAAGTGAGACGAAGGACAACTAACATGGAACGTTATGGTAGGTACATAACTTCTTTATGTTAAGTTGTCCAATCTTGCCTTTATTCTTGCTGGATGGGAAAGCGTCCCTAGCACCTCAATCCTGGATGGCTCATTGGAACAGACTCTTCAGATCCGTGGAACCAAAGGAAGCTCTGTCCCGGGAGACCACATCTACTTTGTAATGAGAAATGAATGTATGAGGATCTGCCCAAGTAGCTGCTGCACAAATTGAATATATGGGCAATCTAGATTGAAAAGCTACCGAAGTAGCTACTGACCTGGTTGAATGACCTTTGGGTTTTGTTGGGAGATCTTTTTGTCGCAAATGGTAGGTATGGACTATGGTGTCCGATAACCATTTTGACAATGTTACTTTAGAAACTGGAAGGACTTGTTTGTTGTTGTAAATGAAAGGAACAACTGATCTGATTTTCTCATTTCTTTAGTTCTATGGAGATAGAAACACAGTTGTCTATGCACATCCAATTGGTGTAATCTGTATTCTGCCTTGTTGGAATGATTCGGGAAAAAACAGGGAGTTCAATGGATTGATTCAAATTGTGGTCTGAACAAACTTTAGGTAGAAAAGATGGGTTAGTTCTCAGGGAAACCCTGTCTTTGTGAAAAACTAGATATGGAGGGCAAACACATAGTGCATGAAGTTTCGAAATATGTCTGGCAGAAGTAATAGCAACTAAGAAAAGACTTTTCCAAGAGAGAAACTTCAAGGGACGTGATGCTGCTGGTTCAAAGGGTGGCAGTATCAAGGAGGCAAGAACCAAACTGAGATCCCAAGGTGGAAATGGCTCTTTAACTGGGGGTCTAAGTAGAGATGTACCTCTCATGAAGGCCTTACAGAGTTTGTGAGACATTATGCTGGAGTTAGAAACTCCGACATGAAAATTTGAAATGACAGCCAGTTGTACTCGGATGGTAGCAGCAGCTGCACCAGAATGAAACAGTTCTGCTAGGAAATCCAAAATCTCGTGTATAGGAGCTATAAAAGGATTTAAATTCCTGGATTCTGCCCAGTAAGAGAATCTTTTCCATTTGCTAGCATAGACTTTCCTTGTATTTGTCTTATGGGAGGAAACAATAATATCACGCACTGCTGAGGAAATATTGGGGAGCCTGGCTAGGATTGGAAGTGGAGTAACCAAGCTGTGAGCTTGAGAGATTGGAGGGATTGGTGTAGCCCGCTTGACTGATGAATAAAGAGGTCCGGTACTGGGTCCAGAATCCAAGGCTGGGCTAGAAGGTGGGGGTGAAGGAATGGGAACGAAATCTGTCAAGGCCAATAGGGGGCAATGAGGATCATTTTGCAACCCAACGATTTTGCTTTTTGAATGACTTTTGGAATTATGGGGAAGGGGGAAATGCATAAAGGAGTCCCTGAGGCCAATTGTGGACTAGAGTGTCCCTGGGTGTCTGACCTGGAGGAGGAACAAGGGAGAAGTAGCTGCTGCATTTGTTGTTGAGGGGAGAGGCAAAGAGATCGCAACAAGGCTGGCCCCATTTGCGGAAAATAAGAGCCACAATTTCCTGTTTCAGAGACCACTCGTGAGGCATGCTGAACCTGTCCGCTATTACGTTGGATGTCCCAGGGATATGCATTGCTATCAGAAAACGTTGGGAGGAAATTGCCCATTGCCACAGTCTGAGGGCCTCTCGGCACAAGGGGTAAGACCTGGTGCCGCCCTGCTTGTTGATGTACCAAACCACTGACATATTGTCCATCTGTATTGCAATAGTTCCGGCAGGGAGAGAGTCTTGAAGAGCTTGCAATGCTAGGAGCACCGCTCTCATCTACAGGATGTTGATGTGCAAGTGGTACTTGTGAGGTTACCAAATGCCTTGGACTGTCTTCCCTAGATAATGCTCCCCCTACCCTATCAGGGAAGTGTCCATGGTCACTGTGGTGACCGGATGGGGTTCCATGAAAGGTCTACCCTGAAAAACTAGTGGGGAGACCATCCTCCAGGAAAAGTGTCTTTTGCAAGATTCCATAATTAGCATCATTTGAGACATGGGTAATTCCTGGAAGGACCATTGTGTGAAAAAAAGCCACTGAAGGATTCTCATGTGAAAGCGTGCTAAGGGGACTAGAAGAATGGCTACTGCCATGGACCCTAGAACTTGAAGAACATATTTGACTTGAATTATTTTGCTCCTCAGGAGAAGTGACACCTGTTTTCAAATAATGGAAACTCTTTCCTGAGGCAATTTTACAATCATTTTTCTTGTGTCTAGCTCTGCTCCTATATATGCAATAGATTGACAGGGCAACCAGGCAGATTTTTTGAAGTTTATTGTGATGCCTAGTTGAGCACAGGATGTGATGGTGTAATCTTGTGCTTTTAAAAGTTGTTGTCTGGTGGCAGCAGTGAGGAGCCAGTCGTCCAGATAAAGAAACACCTGGAATCTGTGAAGTCTCAGGTGAGCCATGAGTACTGTCATGCATTTGGTGAACACCTTGGGGGCTGTGGTGAGACCAAAGGAGACAGCTCTGAATTGGTAATGACTGACCCCTAGCCGGAAGCATAGAAATCTCCTGGACCGTCTGTCCATTTTTATATGATAGTACACGTTCTGAAGATCTATGGAACACATCAATTGTCCTGACCCAGAAAGGGGAGAATGGATTGCAGTGTTACCATCCGGAACTTTTCTTTTTGTACAGATTTGTTTAACCTGCTGAGATCCAGAATTGGTCTCCAGTCCCCTATCTTTTTGGGCACTAAAAAGAATTCTGAGTAAGTTCCGGATCCTACTTGGTCTGCGGGGACTTCCTGGATAGCTCTTTATTCTAGCAGTCTTGAAACTTCTGTGACTGCCTGATCCCTTAGATTGGGGTGGAACATCTGGGATGGATTTTTTTGAAACAAAAGGAGGTTGATGAAAGGGAATCTTGTAACCTCCAGATATAATGGCTAGTACCCATTTGTCTTTTGTAATATTTTGCCAGGCAGTTGGATACAATGAAAGCCTTCCCCCGACTTCCTCCAGAGTTGAGCAGTCGGGCATTCCTTCAGGGATGTTGATGGGGTTTGGAAGATAACATATCTCTGTCACCCTAATTTTGCGGACCCCCTCTGCCACGAGGGCGGCATCTGCCATTGTTGTTATTTCACCCTCTGCCCCTGGGAGAAAATTCACCAGGTGCATCAGGCAAGGGTCCCTGGGATTTTTGAAACCACATCTTTCCACCCTTCTGACCTTTAAGGTATGGTCTGGTAGGAGTGGAAAAATGGACTCCGACAATAGAGAGCGTCTTGCCTTCCTGCTGGCACCTGGTAAGCGAGCCTTTCACCTGAGGCCCAAAGAGAGAGGAGCCATCAAAGGGGGTACTGGTGAAGGACACTCTGAAAGGTTCCGCAAACTGACATAGTCGCAGCCAAGAATGTCTCCTAAGAGCTATTCCTGTTCCTGCAGCTCTACTTGCTCCATCGGCTGCGTATGAAATAAGCCCCATGGAGGAGTTGACTACTGAATTAAGAGTCGCAAGCTGGGTAGCTACCTTGGCTGAAGCTCCCTCAGCTGTGGGATCTTGTAGGGTATCTCCAAGCTCTTTTAGGAGATCCCTCTGAAGCCTAGTAAAATGGGAAAGATAATTCAGGGACCTAAGGGAGAAGGTCACTGATGAAAACATTCACTTCCCACATCTGTCCATCGTACGAGAGTCTTTATTCGGTGGATGGACAGATGAGGAGGTTTCTGCTAACTCTCTCTTTGTGGCTGCTGCTACAACCATGGATCAACTGGGCCAACTTTAGTTAAGAATTGTTTGTCTTGGGGAGCTGTGATGAATTTATTGGGTCTCCTCGGAACAGGTTCCAAGGAATCTGGAGCTGACCAAGCCTTTCGAGACACTACAGACATGAGTGGCTCAAAAGGAGGAGAAACCCAGGAGGTGGAAAGTTGGGAACCAAATGCGTCCAGGTTAACAGACTCGTCCTTGGAGGGGGCTAGGGAAGTCCAGCTACGCCTCTGCCTGAGAATCTCAAGGATGTCCAAAAAAGAAACATCTTCAGAGGGGGACCTTGGGGACCCCAATGATTCATCCAGGTCTGTATCTGAGGTGACAGCCTCAGGGGACTCTATGTGCTTCCTCTTGCACTTGTTCTTCTGGGGCGCCTGCTCAGAAAGCTCTGGGGAGGCTTCGAAAGAAGAGGGTTCACCCAATGGGGTGTCCTGCGGCATAGGTTCCCTACGTTTTGGGGCTGGAGGAGGAGCAGAGTTTGTCACAGGCACCAAGGGGGATGGAGCCAATGGAACCGATAGTGGAGCCATCTGTGGGGACAGTACTCTCCGCATGACCTCAAAAGCGTCATGGTCTTGACACATGGAGGGTTCCAGCTCCTAAGAGACAGGAATATCACCCTGCACCGAGGGCGACGGCTCCGAGGCCGATGTGGGAGCCGAGCTCAACTGAGCCGACGCTACGAGAGGGAGAGCGGGGTCGGACAAGGATCCGATGCCACTTCCCCCCTCGGAGATGAGGAGAGAGCTTTAGTGCCCAGATACCTCAATGGGAGTAAGAATCGAGGTAATCGGAGCCAACGTCGGAGCCAATGAGGATGTCATCGGAGCCGAAGGAACCACTATCGGAGCATCCATGGACTCCGGCTCCGAACTAATTATAGTCAGAGGAGGAATCGAAATTGAAGCGGATGGAGCTGAAGCCTGTTGAGGTGGGCTCGAAAGCATTTTAGCAAGGGCCTGTGACTTAAGCAACCTACTAACCACTCTCTCCACATCCTGATCCGATAACCTTGAGGATCGAGAGGAGTGGGAAGATGAGCAATGACTGGACTTGCTCTGAAGTAATGGTGATTGTGGCACCAAGCGGATCGGCTCCATAGAAGGAGACCTAGCTATTTTGTGGCTCCGAGACAGCTCCGAAGTAACAGTTGGAGCCGACAGAGGGGTAGTCTTGTCGGTGCCAGCCGGCACCGACACACTTGGTTTGTCAAGCTCACAGGTCGGTTCCAAACATGGAGCCGACGGCTTGACTGGTTTCAAAGGTTTCACTGGCTGAGATGCTTTAGCAAGAGAATCCTGTTTTAATAATCCACAGAGGACAAGCTTGTTTTTCCTCTCCTGCAGGACCCTTGGACTAAAGGCATGACAAATAGCACAAGATTCCTGCAGGTGCAGAGCTCCCAAGCAATAAACACAACTAGTGTGCCCATCTGTCAGAGACATCTTCTGACAGCATCAGTCACACTTTTTTAAAACCAGAGGTTTTAACTTCCTTAGACATTTTAAGAAAGGTCAAACTACAATAGAAAAACTAAAAATTAATAAAGACCTTAAAGGAGAGCCTCTAACTTAAACGCCTGTCCTTAAGGAGTGGGGAGGGAAAGAACTCTCTAAGTTAAATGAGTTCAGGGAATAACAGAAGGCCTAGCGACTAAGAGGCGACGGCCAGCACAGCACAAAGGTAAAGCACAAGAAGAAGATAAGGGGATTTACAGTAAAAGAAACTTACAAACTACTACCAAAGAAAAGCTATATCAAATTTTAAGCACAATATTTGAGTTTAAAGAGACAAAAAATTAGACTAAGCCTGAGCCAGTATTGATCGCAACCTCGCAGCTAAAGCAGCAAATGAGATCTGGGTAGCTGGCGCTGGGCATTCTGGGATAAGGGGTAACCTCGAGCCAGTAAAGGGCTCTCGAGCTATAGTAAGTGGCCGAGTCGGGGCCGAGGATCGGCTCCGAATCCATCCAGCAAGAACGAAGGCGAGATTCGGCAACTTAACATTCTGTGTTCACAACATGGGCCAGACACCCCAGGTACAGTTGCAAATGACACTGTACATGCATGAGGGAGGTGTACACATCCCAGACAACGTCCATGTCATGGACTAAGGAACACATACATGGGAAGGGATGCACAGCATTGGCCACACACAATAGTCACCCAGGTGAGTGGATGGGGGATACAATACCCTCCTGTGTGGGCAAATGCAGATATTACAGCCCTGAGCCACAATGCAGACCATAGTCATGTGACCTGATGCCAAGGTATACCCATCGCCTAGCCTTGTACAGCCATCTGGCATAGTTGACCACCACACACCCATGCAGACATGCACCCATGCATGTCAGTACTGGAACCCTGTGTGTTTGTGTGTTCACATCCACACTCCCTACAACCACCATGGGCATATTGAAGCATGCTGTCTGACGTCAGACACCTCCCCATACCCTTTGGCCATAGAATCCCCGTATGACCCATGTGGTGCATGTGATACCTGCACAGTGATGTACTGTGGCAATCCTACTACTGATCAGTTATAATCCTGGCCCTGCCAAATGTGTCAATGTGTGTGCGTCCCTGTGAGAGTGTGGCTGCAATGATGCTGGCACCTGTTCATGCGGACAGGCACGTGTACGTCACCTACCGTATAGCTACCGTATCCCTGTTGCAGATGTCAGTCCCCATCACATATATGTCCTAAGGGCTCCACAACAGGCAATCCATGTGGTGCATCCAATAACTGCATAGAACTGTGATAGCACTACATAGTTGTCAGGGGTTTGATACCCTCTGCTGGAAGGTGTGTGACATAAACATGCTTAGATTTTACTCTCCCACCACTCCCTAACTTGTCTTTGCCTCTGTCTGCCTCTCCCACTCCCTCTCTGGTTCATAGGTTCATAGGTTGGTACTAGGCTATCGGCCCTAGGGGCTATACAAGCCTAGCCGTAACAATTCCCTGGCTATTTCTTCCGACACTATTTACTTCCCTGGACCCTTGTCTAGCAGGGCAACTGACGTGATCCACAGGGTGAATTTCCTTTCTCCCATCCAATCGTTAAGGTTCCTTTTGAAGAGGGCCAAAGAGGCACTCTGCTTGACATGTATAGGCAGTCTATTCCAGAGCCTGGGGAGTCTCTGGGTCAGGAACCTATCCCTCCAGCATGTTTTGTTTATTGTGATGACAAGGTATAGATTCCTGGAGCGTGTGGGTCTGAGGGATTGGGATTTCTTTAAGTGTAGCATGCCAACTGATCTGGGTTTGACATGGCCTTGTATGTTAAGCAGAGATCGTCTCTGAGTACACGATATGTGACAGAGTATAGCTGGAGTTTTTTAAGGCGGTCAGTGTAGGGCATCTGCTTTAGGCCTGTGATTCTTTTAGTGAGGTATTTCTGCGGCCTATCCAGTTGTTGCAGATGTCTTGAGAGGTACATACCAGATGGGGCGTTGTATTCTATAACGGGTCTAATGAGAGATGAGTACAGAGGGACAATGACCTCCTTTTTCCTGGATGAAAAGCCCTTAGTGATGAGGTGTGCCACACAGACGGATTTCCTGACTGTTGTGGTGATGTGGTTATCGAAGGTGAGACCACTGTCCACCTGTGTCCCTAAGTCTCTTATCACACTTTCGGTGTTTTGTGTACAGTCACCTATGTGGTAATTCACGGGTACATGCTTTTTTTCCCAAAGGGGATAACTATACATTTCTTGGCATTGAGCTTGAGCCCATGGCTTGGCCTGTACTTCAGAGAAGTAGATGCCAAACAAGAGCGGTCCCAGGACTGAACCCTAAGGTACTCCACTTGTCACTTGTCTGGAGGTGGATTTGGAGGTGGATGTGGAGACCTACACCTGCTTTGCTAGGCAGCAGCAAGTGTATTTTAAGTGATGCTCATGATCAGCTGATGGTCTCTGCACAAATTGCAGCCCTCCCCTAGCTGATTGCATGTGGAACAGCTGTGGTAACATTCCCATAGCCAACTGCATGTAAACACACTCCAATAGCTAGGAACATCATGTTGGTGTTGGCCCTTTTCATTCATTGTGAGCAGGAACTAGATCTGTTGTTTGGCAAACAGCATCTCAGATGGATTGTGGATTTACCTCTAACAACATACACTGTGGAAAAAGGGCAACATACAGGAGGGGGATGTGCCTGACCTGACTACAGACTGTAAGTGCTGCTATACTGCATTTGGAGTACTGTTGGTTTAACAGTGTGTGTGGATATGACAGTCCTACACGTCTCAACACCTGCCATGTCAGTTCAATGTTTATGAGGAATCCACATCTGCAGGGTCATCTGCAGACAGGGCAGTGTGTTGTGCCTTTGGTTTCATGTGTTACCAACAGAGCATCTATCTGTGGACTGCAGAAGGGAGTGTGAGGATTGCAGTCTGTAGATGGTGAAGGCCATGACAGTAACTGGCTTCTTATCCCTCAAAGGACATATGCTGCAACAAATCCTGTTACAACAGTAAATGTATGAGGTTATCACAGCAACATGTTATTATTGGCCCTGTGTATGTGCTTCCAGCCACAACTATGTCAACCTGTGTCGTGCATGAAGTGGTGCATATGTGCTGTACACCATAATTAGTGTCACCATATTTGATAAAAAGCCAGTGAGAGAGACTGCTACACATTATGTGCAGTAGGGGTTATATTTGGTGAAATAACCTAGGCATTCTGTGGATGTTTGTAAAGTTCTGAGGTCTGTGTACTTATGGTGAATGTCGACAGTGTGTGTATTGTTAATATGTACTTTAGCCTGTGTACAGACTGTGGTAGATGTCATTGTTCTAGGTCCCATCCTATCTGATGTTACATGCTGCTCCACTGTCTGGTACTGTATTGGCATAATTGTTTGGAGGGCCATACACACACATGTCCCATACCACAGACAGCCATCGGACCAAACTGTGTAGCAGCTCAGTATATGTAGGGTCAGTCTGTGAGTGGGACATATGAGGATGGTGTAGAACAGATAGTCCATATACTGTAACATTATGCTAGCTTAACATATGTGGCTGTGGCTATGTTCACATTGGTTGAGGTTATGCACATTCACACAGGTGTATCATTGAAAAACTCATCAGCTTAAATGTCAACCCATACATCACAAGATGGGTTGCAAACTGGCTGAGTGACAGAACCCACAGGGTCAGAGTTGCTGGCGCCATGTCAGACTCAAAGCCTGTCACAAGTGGTGTCCCACAGGGCTCAGTCCTGGGCCCACTCTTGTTCTGCATCTACTTTTCCGAAGTACAAGCAAACACAGGAGGGTTATGGCTGACAAAGTTTGCAGATGACTGCAAACTGGGCGCCATAGTAGAAAACACATCTGATACAGATATCCTTCAGAAGGGTCTCACAGAAACGGATAACTGGTGCCAGAGCCACGCCTAAAGTTAAATGCCAAAAATGCATAGTCATACCCTTCGGAAAAACAAGGTTACCCCATAGCTACCAAATAGGTGGCAATCCACTGAGCACAGAAGAAGTTATCAGGGACCTGGGGACCCAGGTTGATAGTAGTCTGTCATTCGACACCCATGTAGCTAAAGTAGTTAGGAAGACCTTCTACATTGCCCACCTTATCATGAAGGGATTCTCATCTAGATCAAGGAGGTCATAGTCTCCCTTTACTCATCACTCATCAGACCAATGATTGAGTACAATGCCCCATTGAATGTATCTGACCCGACACTTGCAGCAGCTGGAGAGGCCACAAAAGTTCCTCACCAAAAGGATAAAGGGTCTCAAAATCTGTCCTATGCTGCCCGACTGAAAGAACTCCAGCTCTATTCAGTCGCCACCGCTTGCTCAGAGGTGACCTTTGCCTAACATACAAGGCCATGTCAAACCCAGATTTGATGAATATGCTTCACCTCAAAAGAACTAGATCCATCAGGGCCACAAGAGACTTAAACCTTGACACGGCTATTAATAGGACGTGCTGGAGGGATAGATTCATCACCCAAAGACTCCCTATGCTGTGGAACAAAATCCCGGTACATGTGAGGCAGAGCACCTCGCTGGCCTTGTTCAAGAGAAATCTTGACCAATGGATGGGAGATCACAGATATACCCCAGGGATAACCTCAGTGTCACTGCTCGACAGAGGCACAGCAAAATAATGGGTATAGTTCCCCATACTAAAGGGGGGGCGTAAGCCACAAAACGATGGGCTAGGCTTGTAAATGCCCTCGGGCAGATAGCCTAGTATGAACCTATGAACCTATGAACCTATGTAGAGCCTGCCATATATGCAAGTACATGTGCATTCCCCCATAGGAGATGTAGGCCAGTGTTGAGCCAGTCTGCCTGTAGCCTGCACAATGCACTGTTACATGCCTAGCAGCTTAGAGTACTTACCCAGTGAGATGTCATCTGCAGATACTTGCCAGATGTACTGCTGCCGGGCCTCCCTTAACAGTCATGTATGTCAGACAGAGCAGTGGGATGCTGTACAGATGTATGTCAATATCTAGTGGGTAGTATGTGGCCATGGCACCCCTGTACCAGCAGTTATTATATGTCAGGCCAGACAGAGGTGTGTCAATGCATAACCTATGGTGGCAAATGTAGTCCAGTTGTTATGTGTTATGCCCATCTACATAGCTGTCTACATCCACATTGTCAGGCATGGTACACATATTTAGCACTAAGGGGTTATGTGTATACCTCTGGACTGTACAGAGTGTGTCAGAATGTCCACATGATATTGGCCAATGTCTCTGCTGCAGGCCACAGGGGCATTACGTGCTAGCAGTGGTACTTTACTATGATGTCCTTAAGATGTCTGTCAGTAGCCAATGAAACACATGTTATAAGCAGATGTGACCTCCAACACGCACCATGTCTGTGAAGACAATCCCAATGACAGTAGCAATAATCTACTAATATACCTGCTATACATACCTGACATCCCCTTGCACTACTACTGTGGGACTATAGAGGCTGGGGTAGGGCTACACTCCATGTCCAGGACATATGGTGGAAACATATGTACATATTATTATGCTGATAGCCATATGTATATGATTACACATGTGCAGTACTTCCAATCACCACTGTCATGGCAACCACCTACTTTAACCCCCTACATCATGTGGGTGTGGTCCCTTTACATTGCCTGTGTGATGGACATCCTTCCTGTGTGTGGGCATCATGGTTACAGACAGCAGGTTGCAACACCTCTTACAGGAGAACAGGCACACTCAGGGCAGCTACATATTTGTAGGAGGTTCAGGAACTACAGACAGAATGTGAGTAGAGTTGTGTTATGCTTTGTATAGTACTGGTGTTACAGTGTGTGTGTGTGTGTGTGTGTGTGTGTGTGTGTGTGTGTGTGTGTGTGTACATACTACTTTACTTTGGAATGCAGTCTGTCTGCATAACTGTCAACTGTGGGCCTATCCTCTTGGTGGCCAGAGGTGTGCCTATCATGTGTTGTCTGTCCACCACACAGTTCCTGTGTCAGATATTTCACTGGCAGTGTGTGTGTTGAGTGCTATCAGCACATGGCTACTTCCATTGCTGTTAATTCCCTGACTAAGGGTATGTTGCAGACTATCTTGAAACACCAGCAACTTCCTTAGTGTATGGCAACAGTTTTCCACATTTGTGCCTGTGTTCCAGCCTCTGTCCTCCACCTACATACCAAGCTTTGCATATATGACATGCTGTTGGGGTTGTTCCGTAGTGGGCTGTGAGTAAATCACACTGCCATTGCTGCCATCAGTCCACTGCTGTAGTATCCCACACACATATGGTGGGTCTGGAGCCATATATCTGTGGGCGTCACCTACACAATACATGTGTGCTCTTATGCATTCCAGAGATCCGTGTATGTAATAGTGGTATATGGCCATGTATTATTGAGTCTTGGGGGGGAGCAGCATACATGACCTAGGCTGTTAAAAAATGTGGGTGCATCAGGGGTGAGCTGCCTTAAGATATCTGGATGTACAGTACTATATACTTCACCTATATTTACATTACTTACATAAATTTGGTTAATGCAAGCCTAAGGCCTCCTGCCATACAGACTGTTCTGTTAGTCAGTGTGTATGTGATGGTGTCAGTTATGTCTTGTTATGTAACAGTTACAACCCATTAGGTCACATGATGTCTTTAACACCTAGTGATTTTGTACAGAGTGTAGATAGAGGCTGCTGAAATATACACCTGCATTACATACTGTTGATTGTTTAGTATCCTGTGGCCAAGACCATCCTCACTATTGTACAATTTGAAGGGCTTGGCCTGGACAGCAACAGTTGTGAACCTTTCCAGACTACTGTATTAGTATAATTGTTTCACAGTTGCATTACTCTGTTTATATGGATGTCAGTGTCTGAACAGCTATATGACATAGCATATAGGACTGTAATAGTACACAATTAAAGGTATTCTATTTCTGCAAATCTGTGTATTGTGTTTTCTCTATGACCTCTCTGTGGGTATATGTTGCAGGCAACAATTGTCATTTGTATGGGAGACCCATACAGCGACCAGTTGCTCAGGTGTTAACTCTAGGCATAGTGGCTGTTCCATATTGTGTGCACCTTCTACATAAGTATCTTACTGCACATATATCTGCGTGTGTATGTGTAGTCACATGTATAGCTATATATGTATATATATATATATATATATATATATATATATATATATATATATATATATCTGCATATCTGTGACTGTGTATCTGTAACCTGGGGATGTTAATGGCTTCCACATTTTACATTTCCTATGGGAAGCAGACTGTACTGCATGATATGTTACCAATACCACCCTGACATCATACAGTTGGGATGTAGTACTGTTAACATCTTGGGCCCATGTCGTATCAGGTCCAAGTTATGGGATCTGCAACACTTGATAGTGTATTGCAGGGCGGACATGTTTGGCTGTGTGGGAGGATGCCTATTCGTACAAGACATAAAGTGTGTGGGGTCTCTCAGCCCCATTAAAAGTGCATGTGGACATATGTGTTTTTGTTAATCTGCCATTGCTATCTACAGATGCATGGCTATATATAACTATATATATATATATATATATATATATATATATATATATATATATATATATCTGCTTAAATATATATATATATATATATATATATATATATATATATATATATATATATATATATATATATATATATATATATATATATATATATATATATACATATATATATATATATATATATATACATACCTATGTCCGTATACACCTACATACATATATATCTGCGTAAACATATGTAACTTGCTGTGTATATGTAGACATATAGGTGTAGACACATATATGTGACGATGTAGGCATTTGCATGTATATATGTTCATATATATTAATATATATGTATATAGTTTAAAAAAAAAAAATATATATATATATATATATATATATATATATATGGGTCTACTATGGTTGATTGAAAACTCACTTGACTGAAAATGAAATTAGTAGGACCACTTCACTGAAAGCTCACTTCAGTAAAAACTCATTTAGTTGAAACTCATTTTGTTGAAAGTTATAAATGGCCTTTTCCCCACTGTAGTGTGATCCTAGAGTTAGTATATAAAGTATACACAGTGATAATTACAAGTGCAATGAATAAGTGTTTCCAAAAGAGAATATATGACTAAGATATGTGGGGGGCTTCACCCCCCCACACCACCTCTTACTATTTATACTAACTCCAGGATCGCACTACAGTGGGGAAAAGGCCATTTATAACTCTCAACGAAAGAGTTTCAGTAAAGTAAGTTTTCAGTGAAGTGAGTTTTCAGTGAAGTGGTCCTAGTAATTTCATTTTCAATCAAGTGAGTTTTCAATCAACCACAGTAGACCCATTATTTATATATATATATATATATATATATATATATATATATATATATATATATATATATATATATATATATATGTAGTATCTGTTTAGATATTAATATATTTGCACACACATACATCTAGATGTTGGTATACATTCTCTGTACTGTTGCATGACTGGACTGGATGATATGTTTCTGAAAAGATCAGATTTATTTGTATCTGGCATGGTTTAGTGGTGAATCCCTTTGTCTATGGTGTGCAAGGTCCTGGGTTTGAGCATTCCAGGAGCTGTTTCAGCCCAATGGATACAGAGTGATTAAGGCACTTTTGAGCAGTTGTAAGCGGCTTTAAGCCTGTTTGCGCAGGGGTAAGCACTGCCCACACAGGTTAAGCAATTTAGAAGCTAATTGAGTATAATAAACTGTAACGGGAAGTTAGCAGTGCTTACCTCCACGCAAACCTACTTACAACTGCTTTAACGTGACTTAATCACTCTGTATCCAATGGCCCATCTTCTACCCAGCAACAAAAAAACAGCCTCTGCAAGGCTCAAACCCAGGACCCTGCAAACTACAGACAAAGTGATTTACCCACTAAGCTATGACACATATACAGAAATCTGATGTCATCACAAATATATCATCCAGCACAATCACTCAACAGTAAAGAAAATGTACTTTAACATCTAGATGTATTTGTGTATGTATATATGTATATATATATATATATATATATATATATATATATATATATATATATATAACTAAATAGAGATATACCTCTCTCTCTCTCTCCATGCATACATCTATACATATATGTCTACATATATGTCAATATATATATATATATATATATATATATATATATATATATATATATATATATGTATATATATATATATATATATATATATATATATATATATATATATATATGTATATATATATATATGTGTGTGTATATAGATAAGTATATATATATATATATATATATATATATATATATATACACACACACACATATATATCAATATATTTTATATATATATATGTGTATATACAGATATATATCTATAGATATAATAGAGAACATAACAAAGACATATATGAACACAGGCACCGTTAATGGTGGTGAGGGGGCTCAAGCAACATATGTCTTACACGTACTGATATCCCCCCACCCAGAAAAACAGGTCTGCCCTGCATTACATTACCAACTGTTGCAAATGCCATAACCAGGACCTGGCACTACATGGCCACAAGATGTTAACAGTACGCCATCGCACCTGTATTATGTCAGGCTGGTACTGATAACATATCATGAAGTACAGTCTGGCTACCATAGTGAATATAGAATGTGTAAGCAATAAACAGTTCTATGATACATATACACATGTATGCAGATACTTATATATATATATATATGCATACATATATATATATATATATATATATATATATATATATATATATATATATATATATATATGTGTGTGTGTATATATATATATATATATATATATGTGTATGTGTGTGTGTATGTTTGTATGCGTGTGTGTGTGTGTGTGTGTATGTTTGTGTATATATGTATATATATATATATATATATATATATATATATATATATATATATATATATGTAACTACACATACACACACAGAGGTATGTCTAGGAAGATACATAATCAGAGGGTGCACATCATACTGAACAGCCAGTATCCCTACACTTGCAACCTTATCGGATGGACAGTGTATGAGTCACCCATACCACAGACAATTTTTGCTTGGCACATATACCCACAGAGAATGTAACGCAACACACAGGTTTGTATAAATAGGAAAAGTTCAGTTGTGTACTATTATAGTTGTATATGCCTTGTCATAAAACTGATTATGCTTTGACATACATACAAACACAGCAATGCAACACTCAAACAGATTATTTATTACAATAATCCGAAAACATCACATCTGTTGGTGTCCAGGCAAAGGTCTTCAAGTAGTAGAACAGGAAAGACAAACGTGGCCACAGCATAACAAGCAAGCAACAGTTTGTAATGCAGATGTATAGCCCAGCGGCCTCTAAATACACTCTGCATGCAATCCCTAGGGGGAAAAGAACTGGGTTGATACTATGGGTGGTATCTGTCACATAACAATGCATAACTGAAATCATCACAATCACACTGATGGCAGTAAGCAGTAGGCCAGCAATGTTCACAAGGTGAAATGTAAGGTAATGTACATCCGCATACCTTAAGGCAGCTTACTACTGGTATTCCTCACATGTTGTTGTGAAGACTGGTAGAGAAGGGTGAAGGCTGCCAGCCTAGTCAAACAGAATTTGATATATAATTCTGGCATTTGTAAATATACATGCAAAATACAGGCTTGTGTCTTAAATGTAAAGAAAAAGAAGTTATGTACCTACCATAACATTCCATGTTAGTTGTCTTCTTCTCGCCTTCTTTCTTGCTGGTTGGTTCGGAGCCGATCCTCAGCTCCAACTCGGCCATCTTCAAAAGCTCGAGAGCTGTTTACTGGCTCCAGGCTACCCCATATTCCATGATGCCTGGCGCTAGCTACCCAGATCTCATTTGAAAAAGCTATTCCAGACATAACTAAGGAAGAATTCTGCCCTAGTAGCCCCTTGGACCTAACTATGAAGCTATCTAATCTGGAAGGACAACCAGAGAAGGTTCAGCCAATTAAATATGAATAAGGGAGCTCCTCTCGATCCACTAGGATAGGGGGAATGGAGGGCGGGACGCAAGAAAGAAGGCGAGAAGAAGAGAACTAACATGGAACGTTATGGTAGGTACATGACTTCTTTAAGTTAAGTAGTCTAGCTCGCCTTCATTCTTGCTGGTTGGGACAGCGTCCCTAGCACCTACTATCCTGGGTGGCTCAATGGAACAGATTCTTCAGAACAGTGGAACCAAAATCAGGCCTGTTCCTGGAAGCAATGTCTAATTTGTAATAAGAAATGAAGTTATGTGGGTTAGCCCACGTAGCAGCTGCACAGATAGATTCCATGGTAACCTAGATTGGAAGGCCACCAAGGTAGCCAGTGCCCTTGTAGAGTGGCCATTAGGTTTGGTAGATAATTTTTTTGTTTCTCAGCTGGTAAATGAATGAAATAATGTGAGACAACCACCTAGATAATGTTACCTTTGAGACCAGAAGGCCCTGTCTGCCCTCAGCATAGGAAATAAAGAGTTGGTCAGATTTCCTGATGTCCTTTGTCCCATGCAAATAAAAACGCAGCTGTCTGTGAACATCCAACTGGTGCAATTTACATTCTGCGTTACTGGTGTGATGAGGAAAGAACACAGGAAGGTCCATGGACTGATTCAAATTATTTTGTGTACAGACCTTAGGAAGGAAGGAAAGATTGGTCCTTAGAGCGACCCTATCATTATGGAAAACTAAGCATGGGGGACAAGAACATAGAGCCTGAAGCTCCGAAACACGTCTGGCAGAAGTAATAGCTACCAGAAACAGAGTCTTACAGGATAAAAACTTAATGGAGCAAGATGCTGCAGGTTCAAAAGGTGGCAAAATTAAGGAAGCTAGCACCAAGTTTAGATCCCACGGAGGTGGGGAATCCCTCACTGGGGGCCTAAGTAGAGTGGATCCTTTGAGGAAGGCTTTACACAGCTTATGAGACATGATGTTATTAGAAGACAACCCAATGTGAAAATTCGAAATGGCAGCTAACTCAACCCTGACTGTAGCAGAAGCAGAACCAGAATGGAAGAGTTCCGCTAAAAATTCCAGAATCCCGTGGACAGGGACTGAAAAGGGATCTATATTCTTAGCCTCTGCCCAGCAAGAAAAATGTTTCCACTTGCTAGCATAAATTTTCCTAGTTGTGGATTTGTGCAATAAGATAATAACTTCCTGCCCAGAGGAGGAAATATTAGGAAGCCTGGCTAAGGTTGGAAGTGGAGCAACCAAGCTGTGAGCTGGAGTGTTTGAAGGGATCGATGCAGTCTGCCCGATTGATGAATCAGTAGATCTGAATAGGATCCAGAATCCAAGGCTGCTCAAGAAGATAATGATGCACGAATGGGAACCATATCTGTCGAGGCCAGTAAGGGGCAATGAGGATCATTTTGCAACCCAATGCGGTTGCTCTCTGTATGAGTTTGGGTATTAGGGGAAACGGAGGAAAAGCGTAAAGAAGTCCCTGAGGCCAATCGTGGACTACAGCGTCTCTGGGGGAGGGGCCGGAAGAGGAAGAAGGGAGAAAAAATTGCTGCACTTGCTGTTGAAAGGTGTGGCGAATAGGTCGCAGCAAGGCTGACCCCATTTGCGAAAGATTTGTTCCACTATTACCTGATTCAGAGACCACTCGTGAGGCATGAGAATTGCTCTTCGGAGCCTGTCTGCGATGACGCTGGAACTCCCAGGGATGTGCGTTGCAATCAGAAAACATTGGGAAGAGATCGCCCACTGCCAGAGTCTGAGTGCTTCTCAACATAGAGGATAGGATCTGGTTCCGCCCTGCTTGTTGATGTACCACACCACTGACATATTGTCCGTTTGGATTGCAATGGTCCCGGGAGGGAGAGAGTCCTGAAGGGCTTGCAATGCTAAAAGCACAGCTTTCATCTCCAGGACATTTATATGCAAATGGCACTCGTGAGGTTGCCAGGTGCCTTGGACTGTCCTGCCCTGATAATGCCCCCCCACCCTATCAGGGAGGCATCCGTGGTCACTGTGGCGAGCGGAGGGGATGGCACAGATGGTCTGCCCTGGGCCACTGATGGGGAGACCATCCACCAAGCGAGGTGCTTCTTGCATGCTTCTGTGATCATAATCTTGTGAGACATGGGAAGCTGTTGGAAGGACCACTGTGTGAATAGAAGCCACTGGAGGATTCTCATGTGAAAGCGGGCCAGGGGGACAAAAAGAATTGCTGATGCCATGGAACCCAGTGTTCGGAGGACGAACCTGACTTGAATCATTTTGCATGTTAATAAAATCTGTACTTGTTGGCGAATTAGTGATACCCTGTCTGGTGGAAGGTTCGCAAACATGTTCCTGGTATTTAGATTTGCGCCTATATAAGTGATATGCTGACAGGGCAACAATGCAGATTTTTTGAAATTTATTGTGATACCTAGCCTGGAGCAAGTTTTGATAGCGTAGTCCCTGGCTTGCAGGAGGTGATGCCTGTTGGAAGCAGTGAGGAGCCAGCTGTCTAGATATGGAAACACCTGGAATCCCTGACGTCTCAGGTGAGCCGTAACCACTGCCATGCATTTGTTGAACACCCTGGGGGCTGTGGTGAGACCGAAGGGCAGAGCTCTGAACTGATAATGACTGGCTCCAAGCCAGAAGCGAAGGAATCTTCTGGAGCACCTGTACATTTTGATGTGGTAGTACGCATCCTGAAGATCTATAGAGCACATCCAATTGTCCTGACCCAAGAAGGGTGGAATGGACTGTAGCGTGACCATCCGAAACTTTGTTCTTTGTACAGACCTGTTTAGTCTGCTGAGATCCAGAATGGGTCTCCAGTCCCCTGTCTTTTTTGGTACCAAAAAGAACCTTGAGTAAGTTCCGGATCCAATCTGGCCTGCTGGGACTTCCTGGATGACCATTTTGTGTAGCAGCTTTGAAATTTCTTTGGCTGCTTGGTCCCTTAGATTGGATGGAACATCTGGAAGGGACTTGTTTGATGATAACGGGGGTTGAGCAAAGGGAATTCTGTAACCTCCGGATATGATTGACTGTACCCACTTGCCTTGAGTTAGATTTTGCCAGGCTTTGGGGTACAGCGAATGTCTTCGCCCGAATGCCTCCAGAAGCGGGCAGCCGGGCAACCCTTCAGGGATGCTGAAAGGGCTTCTCAGAGAAGGATTCTCTGCTGCCCTGGTTCTGCAGATCCCCCCTGCCACGAGGGCGGCGTCTGCTATTGTTCCCTCCTCTGCCCCTGGAGGGGAACTCACCATGTGTATCAGGCAAGGCTCCCTGGGATTTACGGAACCACATTTTCCCACTCTTCTGACCCTTGGGGTATGGTCTGGAAGGAGTGGAAAAATGGACTCCCACAGCAGAGAGAGTCTTGCTTTCCTGTTCACACCTGGTTAGTGTGTCCTTCACCTGTGGTCCAAAGAGAGCGGAGCCACCAAAGGGGGTATTAGTGAAAGATGCTCTGAAGGGTTCCGCAAAATTACATAGCCGCATCCATGCGTGCCTCCTAAGGGCGACGCATATGCCTGCGGCTCTACTCGCACCATCGGCTGCATAAGAAATGAGCCTCATGGAGGAGTTAACAACTGAATTCAGAGTCGCCAGCTGGGAGGCTACTTTAGCTTGAGCCCCCACAGCTGATGGATCTTGGAGGGTATCTCCAAGCTCTTTAAGGAAATCCCTCTGAAGGCGGGTGAAACGGCACAAATAATTCAGAGACTTCATAGAGAAGGTCGCTGAAGCAAACATTTGCTTCCTATATCTGTCCATAGTCCTAGACTCCTTGTTAGGAGGATGGACAGATGACGAAGTTTCTGCCAACTCCTTCTTTGTGGCTGCTGCTACCACCATGGCATCAACAGGTACGCCCTTAGATAAAAACTGTTTGTCCTAAGGTGCAGTTATAAATTTAGCAGGTCTCCTGGGGGTTGGTTCCACTGTGTCTGGAGCTGACCACGCCTTCCGAGCCACCACAGACATAAGTGGGTCGAAAGGCAGAGACACCCAGGAGGTGGAGGGTCGGGAGCCAAACGCGTCCAGAAATACCTACTCATCCTATGAAGGGGCTAGATTATGCCAGTTCCCCCTCTGCTTAAGGATTTCAAGGATGTCTGAAAAGGAGACATCTTCAGAGGGGGATCTCAGGGACCCTTCCAAATCCTCTAAGTCATCATCTGATGTGACAGACTCAGGGGAGTCAACGTGCTTCCTCTTACACTTTCTCTTACGAGGTGGCTCCTCTGAGTGATCACGGGAGGCCTCGGAAGAGGAAGAAACACCCAAAGGGGTGCCCTGGAGCGCTGGTTCCCCATGCTTGGGGTCAGGAGGAGGGGCAGAGGCAGACGCAGGCACCATAGGGGGAGGAGCCGATGGGGTTGATCGTGGGACTGGCTCAGGAGCCAGTACACTCCTCATGACCTCGGAGGCATCCCTGCCTGGACGCAGAGAAGACTCTGGTTCCGAAGAAATTGGAATCTCTCTCTGCACCAAGGGAAACGGCTCCGAAGCCGATGTAGGAGCCGAGCTCACCTGCGCCGAATCTCTGAGAGGGAGAGCGAGGTCGGACAAGGGTCTGATGCCACTCGCCCCCTTGGAGCCGAGGGAGTTCCGGTGCCCAGACCCCTCCAAGGACAGAACCAAGGATGGGATCGGAGCCGACGACAGAACCGAAGGAGAAGGTATTGGAGCCGACGGTTCCACAACTCAAACCCCCACGAACTCCTGCTCCGAACTCAAGGGAGGAGTCGGAGGAGGAATATTTGCAGAAGTGGATGGAGCCGACACCTGATGATGGGGGCTGGACAACATTTTTGCTAGGGCCTGCGATTTCAGCAACCTGCTGACCACTCTCTCCAAATCATGATCTGAAAGTCTGGAGGACCGAGAGGAGTGGGAGGACTTATGACTGCGCTCCTATTGGAGCAGAGGTGACCGTGGAGCCGAGCGTATCGACTCCAAGGAGGGAGACCTAGATCTTTTTCGACTTATGGATGGCTCCGAGGTTCGTGTTGGAGCCGACTGTGAGGGAGGCACATCGGTTCCGGCCGGAGCCGAGGCAGATGGTGATGCTTCACCCAATGATAGCTCAGAACTTGGAGCCGAAGACTTGGGTAGCTTGGAGGATTTCGCAGGCTGAGCCTTAGCCGGTGAATCCTGCTTAAGCAAACCCTGAAGGATTAACTTATTTTTGCGCTCCTGTAGGACCCTTGGGCTGAAAGCATGACAGACCGAACAAGAGTCCTGCAAGTGCAACGCGCCCAGTCAGTAGACACAAGAAGTGTGACCATCTGTCAAAGACATCTTCTACAGCATGAGTCACACTTCTTGAATCTGGACACTTTAGTATCCCTGGACATGTTATCACACATACACACACCAAAGAGAAAACACACACACAAGCAAAAAACAAGTTAGCAGGTATAACAAAAAATATACATCTAACACACACTAAGAAATTAAGTAAATCTACTACTACTGACACTCCTAAAAACTATCTATATTTATTTATTTATTTTTTTAACTAGAGAAATACAAAAAAGGGTTAGCCTCTAACTTAAATGGCTACCACTAAGGGACGGGAGGGGGAGGGGTAGAGAAAACTCTCTAATTAAAACGAGTTTTCAAGAAATCAAGAGGGATAAAAGCTACCTAGGGGATCTATCATGGGGAATATTACAACTAAGTAATTCGGTACACTAAACAGAAAAAGTTATAGTAAAATTAGAAAAAATACAATAAAGTATATGAGCCTGAGTCAGTAAGACAACCTCACAGTCTGAAGCAGCAAACAAGATCTGGATAGCTAGCGCCAGGCATCATGGGATATGGGGTAGCCTCGAGTCAGTAAACAGCTCTCGAGCTTTTGAAGATGGCCAAGTCGGAGCCGAGGATCGGCTCCGAACCAACCAGCAAGAATGAAGGTGAGATAGACAACTTAACATCTGCTGTTTCAACAATGTGGCAACATTACCATCTGCTGTAAGGAAAACTAAGTCAAGCATTTCTTATTGATCTTTTGAAATTAAAATTACTTTATGTCTGTTTCTTTGAAGTTAGAATTTGGAATCGATGAGTCTGGAGTAAGCATCCAGCCTATTGTTTTAAGGCTAAAGTTAATGACCAGAATGTACATGTGGAATGTCCTTTATTGCTCTAAGTGTAAAAGAATGTAAATACACTTTCGGTGTGGCCTGGGAACCAGGAATGTGTAAACAAATTATGTAATGTTTTATCAGAACTGCAGTTTCAATTTAAACAGGGGGAACCAGAGATTATTGAGCATTTTTGTCTTGATATCCAACCTCAGCACTGCCTGTTCTCTTAAGTAAGTTATCTTAGAAGTGTGTTTTCTTGTAGAAATATCTAGGACTATAAAGGTTCATCTAAGTGTTTTTTCTGTTATGTCAGAACTGTACTACTGATTTATTTTACGTTTCTGTGCGATCTCTGAACTCTTGCATAGCACTGTGGTGTAGTAATATTATCTTGTGTTTTTAGTATTTATTATTAAATATCTCAACTGTGGCTGATTTATGTAGAGATAATTAAGCTCTAGAGTACATTGCATGCTTATAAGTGATCCTGTAGTAAGCCCTTCCAAAGCCTTAAGATTGCTTAAGTTACACTACTATTGGATAATAATATTGCACAGTAATAATTGAACACCCTTTTAAGGGCCTTTGAGTAGCTGATAACTATTAGCTGGTGGTGGCAGTAATTACTACCGTATAGTCTGAGTAAAGGGGCACACCTGGAGAATCCATGTCAGCCTTTCCCAGGAGTGTCTGTGAAGTTGTATAAATACTTATCTCAAGGTGTGTTGTGTGTGTGTCAGCTACTTGAGCAGGGACACAAAGCACTGGATGGACAGAGAGGGTACTGGAGGTTAGCTTGCCAGCTAGGATGAGATCTGGATCCCATAGCTGTGCCAGTGGGGAGTATTATTGGGGATCTGGAGAGCAAGGGAGCAACCAGCCCCAGACTGACTGTGATCTCTGTGTGCACTTAATGGAAATTGTACTTTACTGTATGTATTTGTTATCCTTTCCTCTTATATGAGACGCCCTCTCTGGTGTTAGTGGTGATGGTATATATATATACCTGAATATATTTGTCAATGTATAGATGTGTGTGCATATCTGCACCATTGTATTGTGTACTCCTTCCACATTGTACATTCCCTACGGTAGAATGACATTTCTGCTTGATATGTTGCAGATATTGCCCTGACAGTTTTCAGGTGAACTGGCTTACTGTTAAAGCACTGTAGCTGTGTTGTGGATGTTCCTGGAGTCAGGAACTGCATGTGCTGGATATTGGAATGCAGAGCATATATTTTAGGGCTGTGGAGGGGGGGCAACATAGCAGTAATTACCAGGTATCTCTCATTTGTGCCCCCACCCCCATTAACAGTGCATATGGTCTGTTATGTTGTAGTGAGTGGTTAAGGATGTTGTTCCCATGTGGTCGTGCTACACACATTTCTATCTGTGTATATATATATATATATATATATATATATACACATATATATGTGTGTGTGTGTGTGTGTGTGTGTGTGTATCTACATAATTATATATGTAAACCATCTGATTATTTGTGAGTCTTACATATATATACATATAGCTATCTGTCTACATTTACAGATATATATTTGTCCATATGTCCATGCATGTTTGGCTCATACTTTTGGCCTGTACCTCATTCTCTTGGCAACTGACATGGATGATCTCAAGATTGAAATCAGTGACTACTGATGACACCTTTGTGTTTCAGACTTCAACTCCATCAAAATATGTGTTTTAATACATATAACTGTTTAATTAGCAAAGTTTTAAGTGTATGAAAACATTTGACACATATCCATATTTGTACCCACATTTTGGCTCACTCTGTCCAGCATTCTTGCATTAAGAGGTTGTGTGGTATGATATTACTACATTTCCTGTACTGTTGAATGATTGTGCTGGATGATATGTTTGCGATAACATCACATTTATGTATATCTGTCATGGCTTAGTGGTAAATCACTTTGCATATGGTTTGCAGGACCTGGGTTCGAGCCTTGCAGAGGCTGTTTATTTTGTTGCTGGGCAGAACACAGGCCATTGGATGCAGAGTAGTTAAGGCACTTTAAAGCAGTTGTGCGTGGGTTTGCGCGGAGGTAAGCACTGCTAACTTCCAGTTACAGTTTCTTATACTCAGTTAGCTTCTAAATTGCTGAACCTGTGTGGGCAGTGCTTACCCCTGCACAAACAGGCTGAAACCCGCTTACTGCTGCTTAAAACTACTTACTCCCGCTTACCCCCCCCGCTAATTTCTTTAAAAGAAAAGAAAAAGGGTTAATAGGAAAGTGGTGAAAAAGGGGCACAAAAAGGGAAAGACAGTAGGGGAAAATAGCTAGGGATGTGCAGGAAGGGTATAGGAAAGGTCCACAGCTGCCCACTTCTTCTACAGCAACAGCTGTGCATATACACTGAATTTGGAGGTAGATTTATACACTCGAATCCCTGGGAGAGGGGTAAGGACAACAAAAATTTGTTGTAATGCCAATTAGACCAGATTACATGTGTCCCGTGGACATGTGTCCGAAATGGACAGCTATGTATGGGGCAAGATTTTTTTGTGGGAACAGATTGCCCTTTTTTTTCAGGTGGGAGTGAGATGTTGGGGAGGGGTAGGAGGTATATTTGGGGAGGTAGAATGGGTAAGTTAACAGACAAGACAAACAAGACGCATACAGGGATGGTATGTGACACATGTGGGGGGTAAACACCTTGATGGGGAGGGGTGTTGGGATATTGGAAGCCCACAAACCCCTAGTGGTAACAGTGGGACTGAGGTCCTCACCCATGGGCAGTCACCACTGCACCTTCACAGCCCTGAAGGTGGCTGTGCTGGAGGCTGAGCCACAGAGCCAGACTGACTCTCTAATTTTGACACGCGACCCTCAAGCTGGCGTAGAAGATCACCGACCTAGTTGTTGATCGCTCTATGCACCACGTCCCCGACCTGGTGACGGGTGACAGGTGCCTGTCTGCACCCACTCCTGGGGGGGCGAGCCCCATCCCCTGAGGCACTTCCACCCGAATGTGGTGCAGGACCAATGGACAAGGAGGTGCGGGGTTGGGTCCCAGACATGCTGGTGCCTGATGCCTCAGCCAGCTGAGGTGGGACAGGTGGGTCCGCTGGGACTGGCCTTCCCAAGCGTGCTATAGTGTTTAGATTTCAACATCATATATGGGTTAGTAATAGTCAACACATTCCAGGGTTAGGTATAACAGCATACATAGATATTCCCATTAACACAGACACCAGATACGGAACAGTTGCATAGCAAACAGAACACATGCATATATGGGACCACAGTGGTAATAAGAACAGCATGCAAGTACGTTGATGGCACCATGCCAACAATGTTGGAATAATTCAATATGGCCATGCATGGGAACCATTAGAATATTTATCAAACGATTGGCCATTATCAGAGTCAGTACATACCAGCTGGAGTGGGTATGTTGATTATTGTTGGAGATAAGGTGGGGGGAGATAAATATGTCAATTAACAAGTAGCATACTCCTGTACTCCACATTACTTTCCTAGTCAGTGCTGTTATCTGTACCTTACAAGTCTTACTACACTACCCTATAGACCTATATTGGACACTGATATGGCTGTCAACATCAGTACACATGAACCAGTTTTACCTGCAGTTTACATCTCTTACCTGGTATACCTGTGGAGAGAATGTTTGTTAACACTGACTAACTGTTTGTACATATAAGGCCGGAATCTGGGTTGATGTTTTGCACAATGCTATCCAACATTTTCTTTACAGATTCTGGCCATGTGTTGATCATATGCTGGTATGCCTGGACATATCTAGAATATTGCCCTCTTCTACCTTTAGTGATCTGACACACACATATACATGCTTTCCTGCACATTTATATTATGTAGCACAGTGTGGGTGACAGTGAACAGTGATACTTCATTATTCAGAGAAACTGCAACACTCACAATCCCCTACAATACCAGGGTGGATGGTACCAGTACAGGTTATATTGGTCTGTATTTCACAGCACAGTGTTCGTATCCAACGTACCTGTGGGAGAAATGCTTGTTAGTACTACCTGACTGTTGCCACACAAGGTTCCAGATTACACACTAGTATTATGCACATACATCTCACTCTGTTACTGTACACACTCTGACCACAGCTTCACAGGCTGGGGTGTAAATGGGACATACGTGGCTTCTTAGTCACATAAGGTACTGGTGAGTTGCTAGTGTGCCAGGTTTGCTGTCATAGATGTGTGTCAATCAGTTGTATTTCCTGTTTGCTGCCTATACGTCTGGGATCATCCCACGGATTTCCCAGGGAGCCAGGTTGATAGCCGTTAGGTATGGGCCACTTTAATAGACAGTGTGGACATATCTGTACAGTTGTGGTGTATAATTCTGTATACAGACTACCACCACTGACAGGATTCAAACCGTGGCTGTGTGTGCTTATAAAACAACAGTTCACATCTCAGTTGCATGTGCTATTCAAGTTTTGTTGTCTGCATTTCCCCTATTTACTGTCTATGTGTCTCTCAGTTGTACTAAATGGCCTCTGGGGGATTACACCTGTCATATACAGGCATTCCTACACATTCACGTTATGGTGCATGGTGTGGGTAAATAGAAGTTATGTTCTTACCATAACTTTCCATGTTAGTTGTCTTCTTCTCGCCTTCTTTCTTGCTGGATGGGTTCGGAGCCGACCTCGGCTCCGACTCGGCCACTCTAAAAGCTCGAGAGTTGGTTCCACCGGCTCGAGGCTCCCCTTATATCCCACAATGCTAGGCGGTATTACCTCAGATCTCGTTTGTAAGCTATGCCCAGCCAAAATAACTCCAGAACCACTGGAAAAGGGAAAAACCCACCTCTATAAAAGGAAGGGAAGAAAGTGACCTGAAAACCTGAAGAAGGAATATATGCACAGAATAGCATATACCTATCTACAATAGAGGTGGTAGAAAGAGAGGTCACAATCAAACTCCTCTAGGTCTGTCCAGGCTAGGGGGAAGGAGGGGGCTTAAGAAAGAAGGCGAGAAGAAGACAACTAACATGGAACGTTATGGTAAGAACATAACTTCTATATGTTAAGTTGTCAATCTCGCCTTCATTCTTGCTGGATGGGACCGCGTCCCTAGCACCTTGTCCCGGGTGGCCTATCGGAACAGACTCTTGAGAACAGTGGAACCAAAGTTAGCTCTATGTCTAGAAGCTAAATCCAACTTATAATCAGAAATGAAAGTGTGAGGAGTAGCCCAAGTAGCCGCTGCACAAATTGTGTCAATAGGCAGCCTGTCTTGGAAGGCTATAGAAGTAGCCAAAGCTCTGGTGGAGTGAGCCTTAGGTTTGTTAGGCAGCTTTTGGTGTCTAATTTCATAAGCAAAGGAAATCAGAGATGTTAGCCATCTGGAGAGTGATACCTTCGAAACTGAAAGTCCCTTTCTGCCTTCTGCATAAGAGACAAACAACTGGTCAGTTTTCCTGATCTGTTTGGTTCTATCCAAATAATACCTTAACTGACGATGAACATCTAGCCAATGCAATTTTGTTCAGACCTGTTAGAAAAGTTAGGAAAAAACACAGGGAGGTCAATGCTTTGATTTAGGTTAGACACAGAGGCTACTTTAGGTAAAAAGGATGGATTGGTTCATAAGGATACCCTGTCTTTATGAAACAATAGATACGGTGGTCGACTGCTGAGTGCATGAAGTTCTGAGACCCTTCTAGCTGAAGTAATGGCTACCAGAAAGAGAGTCTTCCAGGATAGCAATTTCAATGAACAGGAAGCTGCAGGTTCGAACGGGGGAAGAATCAAAGATGTGAGAACTAAATTAAGGTCCCAAGAAGGAGGAGGATTTCTTATAGGAGGTCTGAGAAGAAAAACTCCTTTCAAAAAAGCTTTGCAAAGCTTGTGAGACATGATGGCAGAATCTGAGATGCCCACATGAAAGTTAGAAATAGCTGCCAATTGAACTTTAAGAGTAGAAGGAGATGAACCTGCATGGAAGAGTTCAGCTAGAAAATCAAGGACTATTTGGATGGAAGCAGTGAAAGGATCTATGTCCCTTCCTTGAGCCCAATAGGCAAAACGTTTCCACTTATTAAGATAAATCTTCCGAGTGGAAGATTTATGGGAAGCTATCAAAATATCTCGAACAGAGTGAGATATTTGAGGAAGCCTGGCTAAGGTTGGAATTGGAGGAACCAAGCAGTGAGGTTCAGAGAGGGGAGGGAGCGATGTAACTGACCCGATTGATGGATCAAAAGATCTGGAACTAGGTCCAGATGCCAAGGTTGCTCCAACAGAAATTGATGTAGAAAGGGGAACCAAACCTGTCGAGGCCAGTAAGGAGCAATGAGGATCAATGAGGCCTTCTGAGCGATAGCTTTCTGTATCACTTGAGAGATTAGTGGGAAGGGAGGAAATGCATACAGAAGTCCCCGGGGCCAAACTTGGACTAGAGCGTCTCTGCTGGGCTGGCCTGGTAACGGGAATAGGGTGAAAAAATCTCTGCACTTGCTGTTTTGGGGAGTAGCAAAAAGGTCGCAGCAAGGCTGACCCCACTTGAGAAAAATTTTCTCCAGAATAGAATCTTTCAGAGACCACTCGTGAGGCATGAGTATAGCTCTGCTCAATTTGTCCGCGATTAGATTGGACTTCCCGGGGATATGCGTTGCTATCAGAAACCGCTGAGAAGAAATTGCCCATTGCCACAGTCTGAGTGCTTCTCGACATAGGGGATAGGACCTGGTTCCGCCTTGCTTGTTGATATACCACACTACAGACATATTGTCCGTCTGGATTGCTATCGTTCCCAAGGGAAGAGAGTCTTGAAGGGCTTGCAACGCTAAAAGCACTGCTCTCATCTCTAGAACATTTATATGCAAGTGGTATTCGTCTGGTTGCCATATGCCCTGGACCGTTCTGCCCTGATAATGCCCCCCCCACCCGATCAGGGAGGCGTCCGTTGTCAGAGTAGCAACCGGAGGGGAGGAACAAAGGGTCTTCCCAGGAAGAGCTGAGGGGAAGAAATCCACCAAAGAAGATGATTCTTGCATGCTTGCGTAATCATAATGGTGTGGGACATCGGAAGCTGCTGGTACGACCATTGTGTGAAGAGCATCCATTAAAGGATTCTCATGTGGAATCTGGCTAATAGAAGTAGAGGGATAGCAGCCGCCATAATCCCCAGTACTTTCAGAACTAATCTTACTTTGACTCTGTTGCTGTGGAAGAGAAGGGAGACCAGTTTGTGTATGTCTGCTATTCTTTGGTCTGTTAGTCTCGCAGACATGTTGACTGTGTCTAGATTTGCGCCTATGAAGGTAATAGCACGACAAGGCGACAAAACAGACTTTTCGCAATTTATTGAGATGCCTAACTTTTGACAAATGCGAAAGGTGTAGTCTCTGGCCATTAACAGAAGATGCTTGGTAGGAGCTGTGAGGAGCCAGTCGTCCAAATATGGAAACACCTGGAATCCTTGACGTCTCAGGTGAGAAGCTACCACTGCCATGCATTTGGTAAACACCCGGGGGGCAGTGGTGAGACCAAAGGGCAGGGCTCTGAATTGAAAGTGACTGGTTCCCAGCCGGAAGTGGAGAAATCTCCTGGAGTGTCTGTTTATTTTTATATGATAGTACGCATCCTGGAGGTCTATAGAGCACATCCAGTTTTCCTTTCCCAAAAGGGGTAGGATGGATTGTAGCGTGACCATCCGAAATCTTGTTTTCTTGACCGACTTGTTCAAGATACTGAGATCCAAAATGGGTCTCCAGTCCCCTGTTTTCTTTGGAACCAAAAATAATTTGGAGTAGATTCCGGATCCTTGCTGGTCTGCTGGCACTGGCTGAATGGCTCTTTTTGCAAGCAACTTTGAAATTTCCAATGCTGCTTGATCCCTTTGAGCAGGTGGAACATCTGGAAGGGATTTTTTTGATTGATTTGCAGTACGAAAGAACGGAATGGAATAGCCTTCGGAAATGATGGACTGTACCCACTTGTCTTGAGTTAGGGATCGCCAAGCTTCTGGGTACAGTGACAATCTTCCCCCGACTGCCTCCGAAGGTGGACAGTCGGGCAACACCTCAGGGATGCTGAAAGGGCTTATCGGAAAAGGTTTCTCGATTGCTCTGGTTCTGTGGACCCCCCCTGCCTCTAGGGCGATGTCTACCATTATTGTTACCCCCTCTGCCTCTGGCGGGGAACCGACTCTGTGCGTCAGGCAAAGTCCCTTGAGATTGTTTGCGGAACCACATTTTCCCACTTTTCTGGCCTTTGGGGTAAGGCCTAGAAGGAGTAGAAAAACGGACTCCGACAGCAGAAAGAGTTTTGCCATCCGTCTCGCACCTCGTCAAGGTTTCTTTCACTTGAGGACCAAAGAGAGATGATCCATCAAACGGGGAATTAGTGAAAGACGTTTTAAAGGGGTCCGCAAAGTTGCATAGCCGCATCCAGGCATGCCGGCGTAAGGCCACACCTGTCCCTGCGGCTCTGCTCGCTCCATCAGCCGCATATGAAAGGAGGCGCATGGAGGAGTTAGCTATAGAATTTAGGGTAGCCAGCTGAGTGTTCATCTTGTCCTGAAAACACGCAGCTGTAGGATCCTACAACATGTAACTCGCTTCCTTGATCAAATCTCTTTGAAGATGAGTGAAATGGCATAGGTAGTTCAGCGAACACATAGCAAAGGTCGCTGACGAAAACATCCGCTTCCCGTACCTGTCCATAGACCTAGATTCCTTGTTAGGAGGATGGACAGGCACCGAAGGATCAGCTAGTTCCTTCTTAGTGGCAGCAGCTACCACCATAGCATCCACAGAAACTCCCTTGGTCAGAAATTGTTTATCTGCTGGTGCTGTGATGAACTTTGAAGGTCTCCTGGGGGTGGGGTCCACTGAGTCAGGAGCCGTCCAAGCCTTTTTTGCTACCACCTGCATGAGGGGGTCAAAGGGGAGGGACACCCAGGAGGTGGAAGGGCGAGAGCCAAACGCCTCAAGATACACAGATTCATCCTCCGAAGGGTTAAGGGCTGGCCAATTTCCCCTCTGTTTCAGGATTTCTAGAATGTCTGCAAAGGAGACATCTTCAGAAGGGGAACGGGGGGAACCCTCGGAATCCTCTAAATCTGTGTCAGAGGTGACAGACTCGGGTGAGTCTATGTGTTTCCTCTTACACTTTCTCTTCCTAGGGGGCTCCCCTGCCAATTCAGGAGAGGCCTCGGAAGAGGATGAGATCCCCACAGGGGATTCTTGAGGAGCTGGCTCTCTGCGGTCTGGGATGAGGGAGTGAGTAGACATAACCTGAGGCACCGAAGAGGGAGGGGCGGACGGAGCCGACTGTGGAGTTGAACCAGGTTCCAACACACTCCGCATGACCTCGAACGCACCCCTGTCAGGCAGAGCCAGAGGTCCCCGCTCCGAAAAGCTGAGAACCCCCCTCGGCACCGACAGTGATGGCTCCGAGGCCGATGTCGGAGCCGAACTCACCAGCGCCGAGGCACCAAGAGGGAGAGCGGGGTCGGACAAGGGTCCGATGCCACTCACCCCCTCGGAGCCGACGAGGGAAGTCCGGCGCCGAGATTCTTCCAAGGAAGAAATCGGAGCCGACAACGGAGCCGAAGACATTTGTATCGGCTCCGACACTACCACAGTCTCGGTTCCGAAACGCCCCGGCTCCGAGCTCAAACGAGTCGGAGGAGGAACATTTTGAGGGACAGGGTCAAGCATTGACTGATGAGTCGGGCTCTGAAGCATTTGGGCCAGTGCCTCGGACTTAAGAAGTCGACTCACTACCCTCTGAAGGTCATGATCCGAAAGCCTCGATGACCTAGAGGAGTGAGATCTATGGCTCCGTTCAGACAGCAAGGGAGACGCTGGAGCCGAATGAACGGAGCCAAGGGACGGTGACCTAGACCTCTTTCTAGATGTCGGCTCCGATGGTCTGATCGGAGCCGACACAGGAATTTCCAATGCCTCGGCTCCAACCGGAGCCGAGGAGACCACAGAAGCTGCAGTCTGAGACTCATCGGCTCCAGCCGGAGCCGATGTAGCAGGAGGTTTTGAAGCCTTAGGCCTCGACTCAGAAGCTGGAGTCGAGGACCTAGAAGCCTTAGAGGGTTTGCCCGAAGTAACAGTAAGGGAACCATCAGGCTTAAGCAAACCTCTTAAAATAAGTTTATTTTTTTTTTCCTGCAGGACTCTAGGGCTGAAGCCATGGCATACAGCACAAGAGTCCTGCAGGTGTAAAGGTCCCAGGCAGTACACACAAGAAGTGTGACCGTCTGTCAGAGACATTTTCTGACAGCACGAGTCACACTTCTTGAAGCCTGAGACCTTTGAGTCCTTAGACATTGTTAATGAAAGTGTACCACACACACACTGAAAAACACACAGATTACACTTTACTTTACACAAGTTTTTAGATCTCTAACAAAAAACACATACACTCCACTAAGGGGATGGAAGGGCCCGAAGGCCTGAGGGAAGAACTTATAAGTTCTTAGTGGAAGAAGGGTGGATAAACAGAAGGGAAAGGGGTCTAAATCCACTAAGTTAAGGAAAATAACTATAATAGGTTAAATTAAAGGGGTTTAAATAGACTATAGATTACTCTATAAATACTGACCTGAAGCCGGTAGAAACCAAACACCTCGATCGCTGTAGCGGCAAACGAGATCTGAGGTAATACCGCCTAGCATTGTGGGATATAAGGGGAGCCTCGAGCCGGTGGAACCAACTCTCGAGCTTTTAGAGTGGCCGAGTCGGAGCCGAGGTCGGCTCCGAACCCATCCAGCAAGAATGAAGGCGAGATTGACAACTTAACATCAGTGGTTAATACTACAGTACTATTACATGATTGCAAATCTACATTACCATATGATACCAGAATATACACATACAGTCCAGCAGTTAGACCTGTTTTGTCAGGGTATTACACTTTAATTGCCATACTAACAATATGAGACTCTTCCTGCCATATTCTCTAGTGAATGCAGTACTTGCCTTGAACAATACAGGTTTTATACTAGCAATGCCTTTACTACTACTTTTATTTTTATTTCCTATGCAGTAAAAGCATGAGTATTACTAACCTACCTCGTGTCACAACCGCGCCAGGCAGCAGTGGGCCTCCTGGTTCACGGCCCGCTCCATTGTAGCTGTGGGGGACATAAGAGAAATATTTAGCCATACCTATCCATGATATACCTGAGCAGGCGATTATTAAACAGGTAGTGGACTGATACTTACACACGGCTGGGACATCCCCTGATGCTCTAACCTCTTGGAGCCACTCCTCCAAGAGGTCCCCCTTCCGCCGCTTCAAGTCGGCATAGTGGTGCCTGACCTGCTAACCAGTTCGGGGTATGCCAGTGGCACTGGTGAGGTCGCGGGCGCGATGGTCCCAGGCCTCTGCCTTATATTGGGAGCCCTGGTACTGGCCCTGTAGCAGTCTCTGTGCATGGTCTTTAACTAGGAGTCCAGCCATGACCCCGGACTCCTGGATGCACCAGTGCTGTGCCCAGAAGCATACTCCTTCTCCCTTTACTACCATAGTGCCTGCAAGGGAAAGCTACAACCAGTTATGAGCTGTATTCCCACCACTTGGGTTTAAGTAGGGCCTATTTCCCGCACTTTTCTGTGATTGGCCGGTTTTGAAAAGGCTAAGCTATGGGCAAACCTGCTTACCTAAAGTTGGCATTGTTTAAAGGGGTATACCACTGGGCACAAAGAGTTAGCTGGTGTACACATTGCTCACACCGCCTAAGCTGGCCTGTGCAATGCTTGGTGTTGCCTACAGTACACATTCATTATAATGCCTTTTTGGCATTGTGTTATTATTCATTACACCTTATATGTATGCCTAGTATACTTGATTGATGTGTATGTACACTCTGTGGGGTCCTTGTGTTTTATTGGGGACTGTGACACTCTATTACAAGTACAACTCACTTCTGGGCTTACTGCTGTTCACATATTTATGTTATGTAGTCAGTTATGGCACATATGACTATATACTGATCCCTTTCACAGATTCAGTTTGGTTATAGTATGGTGAAGGCATGTTTACTACTACCTCATTCTTCTGTACTTCTGTGACGGCTTGGTGGATAACTACTGGGACTGTAATGTATAGGGTCTTGGGTTCGAGACCTACATGGCTGTTTATTTTTTTGCTGGACAGACAAAGGCCCATTGAATACAGAGTGATTAAGGCACTTTAAAGCAGTTATAAGCGGATTTGCGCGGGTTTGCTCAGTGGTAAGCACTGCTTACTTCAGGTTATAGTTTCTTATACTCAATTAGCTTCAACTTTGCTTAATCTGTGTAGGCAATGCTTACACTGACGCAAACGCACTTAAACACTCTTACTAGTACTTGCATATGCTTACTACTGCTTATCTGTGCTTACACCTGCTTACTACTGCCTTATTCATTATGACACTGACTCTTCACATGTGTATTTTCTGCAGTACTCCAGTTCATAAATATATGTTATTTAGTGGGTTTTGCAATAAAAATATTGGCTATACCATGCTTTGCCATGTAAAATAGACTGCGCTGCAGTGGGATTCGAACCGGGAATGCCTGCTCGTTAGGCGAATGCTCTGCCCACTACATTATTGCTGTGCTGCTTCATTTGCATATATCTTCCTTGTTATCCTCTTCAGCCTTTTAAGCTGCTTTAACTGTAGCTAAGCAATGGGCACAGCTGCGCACCTACGGTTAGCTGTACTCGGATTAAAAAAAAAAAAGGGGTGTTTCTTCTTTTGATTTTTAAGTCCTGTAGCTATTGTACACATGGGGGACTGTTGCTGGGGATATGCGGACACCTGTGAGCGGTCTCGCTCATTTATTTCCACTTTGTGCTGTTCTACATTGCAGGGGTATGTTTATTCTAAGAGCTCAGCTTTCAGACACGCCCCCTCCACTCGTACACGCTCCATGTAAGCCTAGGAGGTCGGGCAGCGCGTCTTCATTAATATGCATGGTGCGCTGCCATCCTGCTCCTAAACGAGCATTTCCGTGCAGGACTAAGCTAGTCCTGCACGGAAGATTAGTGAATCCGGGGGTAAGTCTATTCTTATTTCAGCTCATATGTTAACTTTTTTACCTGTACCTTATATAACATTTTTCTCCATTTTGACATTACCATAAGACAGCTTATATTAGTGACTTGTTATGTGTTACCTATCTACATGTGAGGTTAAAAATTATTTTGTAATGGAGTTTTTCTCCTTGGGCCTCTGCTGAAAATGGGTTTCTGGCCCAGCCGGACACTCCCGGCAAACAAATGTCAAATAAATAAAATAAATAAATGAAAAATCACTGCCTACCTTATAGTAACACAAATCATATTAGCAAACTTAAAGTAAACCACACCTTCATGAAATTCTTCAGTTATGCTATACTTTGTTTAAAAGTCTGAAATTTATTAAATTTTCTTTCTTTTCACACTTACGTCTTCTGATATGTGCAAA
Source organism: Protopterus annectens (assembly GCF_019279795.1). Classification (NCBI taxonomy): domain Eukaryota; kingdom Metazoa; phylum Chordata; order Ceratodontiformes; family Protopteridae; genus Protopterus; species Protopterus annectens. The sequence goes on from NC_056740.1 coordinate 282,964,018, forward strand.
GAATTCTGTAATCTTGACTGTCCATTAAATTCCTGTGATGATGATGATGATGACTGAGCATTTTCTGGACAAAATTGTGATCCAAACAGGAACTGTGAGTCAGTCAGGCTTGACTGATCACTTGGAGCATTACTTCGATTGGAGGATTTCATTCTGCAGGAAAAGTATGCACTTTATACAATATTTATTTTATTTTGTCACAGTATTCTAAATAAGACAAACAATTACATGTAATACTTTCTTTGTGGTTATTTCCTTTTTCATGTACCTCTAAGCATCCACTCTCCATAAACAAAATTGATTCAAAGGACTCAAACAAACTGATCTCAATAAGCCTGCCCACAAGAAAGCACATTGCTCCCATAGGCTAACTCTTGATATCCTAGTCCACTGAAGATAAGAAGCTATCAGTTTCAGAAAAAAAAAATCTAAGAACAGGTTGCACAGTTTAAAAATAAATATAACCCTGCAACAGCAGTCATGTGAGGTATTCACTGTAACAGTACGTAAATGAAGTGTCCCTATCTTCATAGTACTCTGGTTGATAAAATATCACGTTACTTATCCAGAAACTGGATGGATTTCTTGGACTACTGTTATAGTGAAACCACCTCTGTCATTAAAAGAAACATCTACTTGCAATGTTTTGTGAAAATGCAGAGAGTGCTTTACATACAGCAAAATAAGCAACTCTGAAAAAGGTTCTGAATGCAGTTGTTTGCTTAGTTCAAACAACGTTGAGTGTTCTCTCATCTGATATACTCAGTCATAACAAAATACACTGCATTCAACAGTCTAAATGGAAACTTTCCACTTATCCGCTGGAGCAGAACATTTATTTAAAGCAAGGAAAATAAAAAAAATTGATATGATGCGTGTTTTCCTGTAGAAAATAAAACATAACTACCTCCTAGGATCTAGTCTATTTGGAATATACCCCCCCCCTGCATTTTTATTTTTATTTTTCATTCATTTGATAATCAGGCAGGTAAACTATGTGCAAAGTTTCTTTGCGACTTTGACCCAAGATATTGCCACAATTAATAGACTCAGTAACGTAATATACATTTACCAAAAAAGTATTAGCACAGTTATTAAGATTAGCACAGTCACAGACATAATTTACAATACACTGATATTTTTAAGCATTAACCTTCTATCCATCTACTTTCTGTAACTTTCTTTGTCCTTTACAGGGTCCTAGGGATGCTGGAGCCTATACCAGCAGCTAAAGTGTGCAAGGTAATGTCTGACATCTCTTCTATATAGGTCACCAGTATATCAGACTACACATTGTCCCTCAAACACTACATGCATACATACGAGCAATTTTGAAAATGCCAATTCACCTACTGGCTAACCATATGTACGGCTTAGTACTAACATTCTCAATTATTAACAAATCCCTTGTGGAGTAGCAACCATTTCGACAGTAGAACTTATACACTGACATTAAATGATCCATGCCATTCTTTGAAGATGCCCACTACCTTCAAGATCTGCTTGGATGAAACTAAGAGAGTTGAAACTTTTGGTTCAGTACAGTAGTGCCCCATGTAACCTTAGATAAAAAGAAAGGTTTTCAAGGAAAAGGGTTACCTTATGCTTCTGAAAGACTGTGCAAGGCTATCTATAAGTCAGAGCTTGGAAGCCAAGGGTACATGGTTTGATTTCTTCTACCTCCATTTGTCTGCTGTGTGACTCTGAGTAAGTCACTTAACCTGACAGTGTTTCTGGCTCACCCCTGAAAAGGGACACTTGTGTCTAGTGGTCTTACCCAGTTAACAAATGTATGAAAATAAACTCTTTTGCTATTCTTGCAGAGATTACAGCCACAAGGAGGACTGTCTTCTAGTTGAGAAACATCATGGAAAATGAATATACTGGATCACAAATGGACTATAGTTGACAGAAGGTGATGATTAATGTGCAGCCTTGGAAACTCATTACAGAACTCATTTGTCTGAAGTATTCTTCTATCACATGCAGACAAAATGCTGAAATTCCTCCCACTAGATCAGCGGGAAGCTGCTGGGGTAGAAAGGGGGCATAATATAATTTACTCTTTCTAGCATACTTGCATGATACCTGAGGTGCTCAAGATCTTTTGCCTCATCTTTTATGCTCATATGATTAAGCTGGCCCATAGCTCATAAATATTTTTTTTTTTTATTTCCTGAAAGGAATTATGGTAACTGTGGTTGGCAACAGTGAAGAGTTAATGAAACTGCAGCCATAACTGTATTCTTCTCCATTTCTGCTACACAACTGTCAGTTGGTTTTCCAAATAAAGTATCCCTGCTGAATGGCATATCCAGTGAGACACATTTTACATACGCTAGGTAGGGCTAACTCCTTAAACAATAATGTTTTCTGAGGCTGCACTGGCTGCAGCCTTCAAAGCTGTATCAGCAGAATCATGAGGAAAATGGAATATCCACATTCTTATGTGCCAAGTTTTCCAAATTATCCTAGATGCTACTTGGTAAATTCTACATAGTTTCTAGAATCTGATCCAAAATGGAATCTTGATACCTTCACATGGGTGTAAGAATGCTTACCTGAACAAACATAAATTAACAAATACAAGAAACCTCCTTCCAAGCTTGCCCAAAGCCTTGAAGTCTTTGACAAGCAGATGTTACTGTCTTCTTGTTCCGGACTGTTTTGAATTTAAAATAATAATAGCTATGTCTGCCTTTAAATTAAAACATTGGTCAGAGCTATCTTTGGGAGCTCTATCAAGTCAGTGTGCTTTCTTGAGAACTGTATGGTTACAATAATGGTTCTAAGATATAATATGTCATAAAAGGAAGGTATTACTGGGGAGCAATCTAGTGGTTTCCTCAGCAACCATCAAGCTCTTTTTGCAAGAAAAAAAATGAGGTCTTCACACACACACACACACACACACACACACACACACACACACACACACACACACACACAGTGAATTTAGTAGCACAATTCAGTTTAATAGCACAATGTAGAGCCCTATTGCACTTCTTGTACCACACTCTAGCTCTTATAGGAATTGCTTCCTAGCTTCTTCCTAGGAAGTTCTTCATTCATTCCACAGTACAGTCAACATCAGCTTTAAAATTCAAGATACAATTTACATATAATTTTAAAAGTATTATGTTTTTTCTGAAAATAAACTGAAAACATAATATAGTAACACTTATTCTCTGAAAAAGTGAGGCCATGACCAAATGACACACTACTTATGAACAGGGAGTTTAGTTAACTGACACATGGTTTACAGCGATGAAAAAAAAGTACAGTTGTGGAAGTTGCACTTATCCATAATAGTAGATGTTTAAATTCCACACTGCTGCAGTAGCCTTTAGGCTATATGGGTTGTGTACTGCTCAAGACAAAACAACTGCCCGGATTCCAAAAGCTCTGGCTCCCTCTCTCACAGCTTCACTATTACCGCAGATTGAGTGGTTTGTGGAGGGAAAATCAGCAGTCAGACTGAAGAGGCTTCAGGCCTTCCTTGCCCAAGAAGGATCATACTCATCATGAGCTACAAAGACAAAACCAACAATGTTATACTCCCAAAAATACTATATACAAAAATCATAAGGAAGGAGGGTGGGTGCAACTATTGGAGCAGTGAGGAATTTGGATATCTACTGTTATGGGTAAGCGCAACTTACACAACTGTACTATGTTCATCATTCTCATTGCTGCTGCTGTAGCCTTTAGCTTATATGGGTTGATCATCAAAGCCTATCCAGCCTGGAAGGAGGAAAGAGATGGATCCAAAAGACCTTGGAGAATGGTCCTAGCAAAGCCTGTCCTTGATCTAGAAAAATAATCCAGTTTGTAATGCTATGTAAAGATATGTACTAGCTCCCTCTAGAATACTCCTAGAGTCCACCCCTTTTCAATATGCCATCAAAGAAGACAAGGCCCTTGTAGGCTGAGCTTTGATATTGCCTGGAACTAGTTTACCATGGCATGCATGCCAAAAGACAATAGCTGAGGGCAACCATTCTGAAATTGTCTGTTTTTTTTTCCATAAGAAACAAATAGCAGATCAGGTTTTCTAAAGAACTTGGTTCTGTCAAAACATTCCGTGCGCTGCTTCCTTTCTTCCTAGTTCTGGAGATCTGGATAGAACACTGAAAGACTGATAGCTTGATTCAAAATGATCTCTGAATCAACCCTGGGTATGAATGAAAGACTTGTTCTTAATGAAATCATATCTCTATGGAAGGCTAGATAGAATCCTTTCGCCATGACAGCTTGTAACTCAGATAATCTTGCAGATGCCCGGGCAATGCGAAGAACAGTTTTCTGTGTAATGAACCATAAGTCTGCTTGATGTGCAGGTTCAAGTGGAGAGCTGGTCAACTTTTTCAGCACAAAGTTAAGATCCCAAGAAGAAGCAACCTTTCTACAGAGAAGTCTTAGATGTAAAACTACTTTAAAAACAGTTTTACCAAAAACAGAGAAGAAAGTGGAGGATCGATGGGCAGACATGTTGAAATACTCACAAGATGTATCTTGAGAGAAAAGTAAGAGAGGACAGATGCTAGTAACTCACCAAATATTTGAGCACCAGTGGTACATAATCTCTGAAAGGGCCCTGGTTATTGGTTAGGTACCAGCTAGAAAATCTTTTCTTTTTGCCAATATAAGATCTTCTAGGAACAAGTTTTCTTGCCCTCTTTAGTACCTGTTGCATATCCTCTGAAAAGAGGTGTCTAAAAGGAATCAGAACTGAATCATCCAGGTAGTTAGTTGAAGATGTTTAAGAATGGAACATACCACATTTCTCCTGTCTTGTGTAAATAGGTCAAGTTTGTGAGGAAGCCCTTGGCCAATTCCATATGAAGGGAGAACCAATGTTACCTGGGCAAAAAAGGAGTCATCACATTTATTTTTGGAGAGTCCTTCTGAATACTCAGATTCACCATGGATATCAGTGGAAAGGGTAAAAATGCATAAAGAAGCATTCCCATTCTTCAGAATGAAAATGCATCTCTTTTCCTGGCCTGTTTGCAAGGAGTCCTGGAGCAGAATTTATTCAGTTGTCCATTCTGAAAGGAGGCAAACAGATCTACTTAATCTGTGCTGTACAAATGGATCAATTCCTGGAAGACCTCTTCATTCAATTTTCCATTTGTGATGGTCTGCTCTGGTCCTGTTCAGCTTATTTGCCACTATGTTCTGCTCTGATGGAATGTAAGAGTGCTACAGAGTGCTGAAGAGCTACCTCCCAAGCCATCACTGCCAACCTGCACAGAGGATATGACTTAGTACCCCCTCTGCACAGAGTGTATGACTTAATACCCCCTTGCTTGCTGATGTATCACATCACTGTGATGTTGTCTTTAATCATCTGAAGATGCTCTGGGAAAAATATGTCACGACAAAATTTTAAGGCATGGATCATAGCAAACATCTCTTTGATATTTATGTACTTTGGTCTACCTGAGGAATCCCACAGGCCTTCCACCTTTACTCATATTAAAACTGCTCCCTAAGAGAAATCTGCAATGTTTGTAGTTACAGACTGGCTTGGAGGTAGAGGAGAAAACGGAAGAGCTGAATTTGTTTGTATTTCTAGTCTCCACTAGTATAGCTCCTTTTTGTTTGACAAAGCCCAAGCTTGGAATATGAAGATCCAGAGGATGCACATATTGGATTCATGTGTTTTTTTTTTTTTTTAGAATCCACTGAATTCTTCTCTTGTGTAAGCTGGTAACAGGAATTATGAGAATCATAGATGCCATTAACCCCAAGATCCTGAGATACTCTCTGGCTGAAGCCAAGACTGATTTGAGAAGCTCAGGAAAGTTTCCAGACAAAAATCCACTTTCTTATGTCAAAAAAGCCTTTTGCTGTGGGTTGTCTGTAACACATCCTAAAAAGACAATCCTGTGCAACTGAGTCAGGGAGAATTTCTGAATACTTATCAGGAACTCCAGACTGGTCAGAACAGAAGGAACCCACTGTAATTACTCTTTTAACATCTGGGAAAAAACTCTGTAATGATGAGTAAGTCACTATATAAAGAACTATGTAAATGACATTCAGTCTGTGCAGAGCTTTGACTGGACCTAGACACTTTGTAAACACTCTTAGAACTGTATAAAATGCAAAGGGTAACAAAGAGAAAGTACAGTTGTGTAAGTTCGACTTATCTTAATAGTAGATGTTGGAATAATCACTGCTGTAGCAGCCTTAGCTGTGTGGGTTATATCCTGCCAATGATTTAACAGCCAGCTAGCTCCCAGGGCTTCAGAGCATCTTCCATGCACTCAAATTGTCAAGCAGCTTGAGCTAAACTGACTAAAAGGCAAGTCTGGATGTGAAGCCCTTCAGAGCTTTCCTGGTAGCAAAGAGAGGGAGGCTGAACCCTGAAAGGACAATGTTACAAAGAACAATAAATAAATGTCCACACCCTAATGTAAAAACACACCAAAAAACAAGGGTGATGGAGGAAGGGGCAAGCTAATGCAGGACATCATTCAAACATCTACTGTTATGATAAGTTCAACTTACACAACTGTACTACATTCATCATACTGATCTCCGCTGCAGTAGCCTTAGTTATATGGGTAGATTACCTTAGCCGACTACATTTGGGACGTGGAAGGAGAAGAGTCCAGGATCCCCTGGAGAATGGCCCTAGCAAAGCTTGATCTGGACCAAGAGGAAGGATGTACAGAGGACCATGTAGCAACCTCTACAATCCAGCCCTTTCCAAAAAGTCAGAGATGATGCCAAGGCCCTGGTAGAGTGGGCCATGACCCTTCCTGGAATAGTTTTGTTATGGTGAGCATAACAAAATGTAGTAGCTTTAGACAACCATTTGGAATAGTCTGTTTTAACACAGGTCATTCCTTTTTGTTATCTTCACAAGAAATGAACAATTGCCCTGAAGATCTGAAAGATTCAGTTCTTTCAAGATAGCACCTGAGCTGTCTGTGGACATCCAAGGTATACAGTATCCCTTTTCCCTCATTTAACAAGTTATGTCTTACCACAATGTTCCATCTGTGTTGTCGATCTTTACTTTTCCTTGACTGTGGGTTCGGTTCCGAATCTCGGAACCAACTTGGCCATTACTCCACTCGCGCCTTCCAAAACCTCTTGAGCTTAGCTCTACTGAGAATACTCCTCTCAAGATTACCTCAGATCGAGTTTGCAAAAGATAGTGACAGACAGGAAATAAGGGATCAGAGACCATATCTGTATTCATAAACAAACAATCCAATCTGTTGGGATAGATCCGTTCCATCAAGTAGTCTGAAAGGCAGGGGAAAGGAGGGTGGGGATGTCAAGGATAAGTGAAGATCAACAACGCAGATGGAACATTATGGTAAGACATAACTTCTTTATCTGATGTTGTCAATCTTCACTTTATCCTTGACTGTGGGACAGAGTCCCCAGCTACCAAAATCTTGGGAGGTCTCATAGAAGAATATTCCTGAGCACCATCGAACTAAAGGATATCCATCTCTAGAGACCAGATCCAGCTTGTAATGAGTAATAAAGGTATGTGGGGATGCCCAAGTAGTCACTGCACATATATCATCTATAGAAGTTCTGGCATGGAAGACTGCGGAAGTGGCTAATGCTCTCGTAGAATGTGCCATTACAGGTCCTGGCAGTTGCACTTTCCTTTTGTTATAAATGAAGGTTATGTAGTACTTCAGTCATCTAGCTAATGTAACCTAAGAAACTGGATTTCCCAAAGTAACAGGAGAGAATGAAACAAACAGCTGATCAAATTTTCTGAATTCCTTTGTTCTGTGCAGGTAAAATGTAATTGTGTGTTAACATCCAAAAAAATGTAAACAATATTTGCTTTTTTTCGAAAATTTGGGAAAAAATACAGGAAAGTATATAGTCTGACTGATATTAGTGTCAGATACTACTTTGGGTAAAAAGGATGGATTTGTTTGCAAAGATAATTTGCCCTTATACAAGATTAGGTAAGAAGGCTTGCAAAATAAGGCCTGTAACTCAGATATTCTCCTAGCAAAAGTAATAGCAACCAAAAAGGTTTTCCATGACAAATACTTCAAATCGAAATTTGCAGACGATTCAAATGGGGAATTCATTAAAAATTGTACAACCAGATTCAAGTCCCAAGGCACAGATGGATCCTTTTATGGAGGTCTCAGCAATAGGGTTCCTTTCAGAAAGGCTTTACAAAGTTAGTGCGACATTAGAGATATGCCATTTAGACCATTACAAAAATATGAAATTGCAGCTAAATGAACCCGTATAGTTAAGGAGGACGCCCCTGCATCGAAAGTGATGCTAAAACTTCTGAGACCTTATGAACTGGTGTCAAATATGGGTCAAGATTACTGTCTGAAGCCCATTTCGAAAATTTTTGCCACTGGCTGTTGTATAAACATCTAGTCGAAGGTTTGTGGGAGGCTAAAACAATTTGTTGAACTGGGGCAGTAAGGCTAGTATGCCAGGCAATCACTGGAACTGGAGAAGCCACACAAGTGAGCTTGAGATTGTGAAGATTCTGGACTGTCTTTCCCAGATAATGCCCCCTCCCCACCCTATCCGGGATGCATCTGTGGTCACTATGGCTTGGAGTTGTGGAGGGACAAAGGGATGGCCCAGCAGAATGTCGGTGGAATAAAGCCACCAACTCAGGTCCTTTTTGCATAAATTGGTGATCCGCATTTGATGTGACATCTGATACATCATTAATGACTACTGTGATGCCAGGAGCCACTGAAGGATTAACACGTGAAACCTGGAATGGAGAACTAAGGTAATGGAGGCTGTCATAGATCCCAAAATTAGAAGTTATGTACATACCATAACGTTCCATGTTAGTTGTCTTCTCTCGCCTTCTTTCTTGCTGGATGGGTCCGGAGCCGATCCTCGGCTCCGACTCGGCACTTGCTAAGCTCGAGAACTCATTTTACCAGCTCGAGGCAACCCTATATCCCATGATGCAAGGCGTGACTACCTCAGATCTCATTTGGTAGCTAGAAGAAAACCCTGCCAAAAAACACTTCTTCCCAAGGAAGAAGATTACTAAATGTAGGAGAGCTAGGCCGATAGCCACTAACAATAATGACTCTTCCTACTGGGAACTCTTGGAAAGAGTGACAACACCCCCAACAAAAGGAAGGTACAACCTCAAGATCAGTCCAGGCCAGGGGGAAGGAGGGTGGGACGCAAGAAAGAAGGCGAGAGAAGACAACTAACATGGAATGTTATGGTATGTACATAACTTCTAAATGTTAAGTTGTCAAACTCGCCTTCATTCTTGCTGGATGGGACCGCGTCCCTAGCACCTCTATCCTGGGTGGCTCAATGGAACAGACTCTTGAGAATTGTGGAACCAAACCTAGCTCTGTCCCTGGAGGCCAAGTCCAATTTGTAATGAGAGACAAAGGTGTGAGGAGTGGCCCAAGTGGCTGCTGCACAAATGGTGTCAATAGGTAGCCTATCCTGAAAGGCTGTGGATGTGGACAGGCTCCTGGTAGAATGTGCTTTTGGTTTTGAGGACAGTTGCTTGCCTCCAAGATGATAAACATAAGAAATGATAGAAGACAGCCATCTGGATAAGGTCACTTTAGAGACTGGGAGACCCTTTCTGTTCTCTGCATAAGAAAGGAATAGTTGATCAGATTTTCTGAATTGTTTAGTTCTGTCCAAATAATATCTGAGTTGACGATGGACATCTAAGCAATGAAGTTTTTGTTCAGCTTTGTCTGAATAATTAGGGAAAAAAAACTGGCAAATCAATAGATTGGTTAAGATTCGTCTGGGAAGCAACTTTGGGCAAAAAAGATGGATTAGGTCTTAAAGATACCCAATCTTTGTGAAAAACCAAGTAAGGGGAATGGACACAGAGGGCCTGAAGTTCAGAAACCCTTCTAGCTGAAGTAACAGCCACCAAGAAAATTGTTTTCCAGGAAAGAAACTTTAAGGAGCATGTAGCAGCCGGTTCGAAGGGGGGTAGAATTAAGGATGCCAGCATTAAGTTCAAATCCCATTGCGGAGGAGGATCTCTGATTGGAGGCTTCAGGAGAAAAATACCTCTCAGAAAAGCTTTGCAAAGCTTGTGGGACATTATGTTTTGATCCACTAAACCAACATGAAAATTAGAGATTGCTGCCAATTGGACTTTAACTGTAGAAGAAGAAGACCCTGATTGAAAAATCTCTGCTAAGAAGTCCAAAACTGAATGCACTGGAGCAGTAAAGGGATCTATGTGTTTAGACTTTGCCCAGAAAGAAAAACGTTTCCACTTACTAGCATAAATATTTCTGGTGGAGGACTTTAGAGAAGCTACTATGATATTCCTAACGGGGTTAGAGATCATAGGAAGCCTGGCTAAGGAAGGAAGTGGAGCAACGAAGCAGTGAGGTTAACAGAATGAATGGCCCGGTGCGGTTGACCCGACTGGTGGGTCAGAAGATCTGGAACTGGGTCCAGATGCCAAGGCTGCGCCAGGAGATGACGATGCAGGGACAGAAACCAAATTTGTCGAGGCCAGTAAGGGGCAATGAGGATCAACTTGGCTCTCAATACGGTAGCTTTCTGAAAAACTTGTGGTATCAGTGGAAATGGAGGAAAGGCATACAGAAGTCACCGGGGCCAATCCTGGGTTAGAGAGTCTCTCGGGGAATGGCCTGGTAGAGGAAAGAGGGTGAAGAAGTCTGGGCATTTGCTGTTTTGGGGTGTAGCAAAAAGGTCGCAGGAAGGGAAGCCCCACTTCTGAAAAATCTCGTCCACTACCGATTGCTTGAGAGACCACTCGTGTGGCATGAGAATAGCTCTGCTCAGTCTGTCCGCTAAGAGGTTGGATCTCCTGGGGATGTGCGTTGCTATCAGAAACCGATGAGAGGAGATTGCCCATTGCCAAAGTCTGAGAGCTTCTCGACACAGTGGGTAGGACCTGGTCCCGCCCTGCTTGTTGATATACCAAACTACAAACATGTTGTCCGTCTGAACTGCAATAGTCCCTAAGGGAAGAAAGTCGCTGATGGCTTGCAACGTTAAAAGCACTGCTCTCATCTCTAGGACATTTATGTGCAGATGGTATTCTATGGGTTGCCAAGTCCCATGGATCATCCTGCCCTGAAAATGCCCCCCCCCCCACCCGATCAGAGAGGCATCCGAAGTGACTGTGGCAACCGGAACTGGGGGAACAAACAGTCGGCCCTGATGGAGCAGAGGAGAAGATATCCACCAGGTTAGATGACTCTTGCACGACTGCGTGACAAAAATCTCGTGACTCATGGGGAGCTGCTGGAATGACCACTGAGCGAACAACATCCACTGCAGAAGACGCATGTGGAAGCGGGCTAATGGCAGTAGAACAATGACCACAGCCATAAGACCCAGAACCTTCAGGACAAATTTGGCTCTGATCTTCTTGCTGAGTAATATGATCCGAACATACTTCTGAATGTCCAGAATTCTTTGTTTTGTGAGTCTGGCTGACATACTGACAGTGTTTAATTCTGCGCCTATAAAGGTAATAGATTGGCAAGGCGACAGAGAAGATTTTTCGAAGTTTATTGAAATCCCCAATTGTTTGCAGGTTTGCAGAGTGTAGTCTCTGGCCTTGAGAAGTTGATGCCTGGTGGTGGTGGAGAGGAGCCAGTCATCTAGATACGGAAACACGTGGAATCCTTGACGTCTCAGATGAGCCGTAACCACTGCCATACATTTGGTAAACACTCTGGGGGCTGTAGTGAGGCCAAAGGGCAGGGCTCTGAAATGAAAATGACTGGACCCCAGCCGAAAAAGGAGAAACCTTCTGGAGCGCCTGTGAATCTTTATATGATAGTACGCATCCTGAAGGTCTATTGAGCACATCCAGTTGTCCTTGCCCAAAAAGGGTAGAATGGACTGAAGCGTGACCATCTGGAACCTTGCCTTCTTGACAAACTTGTTTAGTTTACTGAGGTCTAAAATTGGTCTCCAATCTCCCGTCCTTTTGGGGACCAAAAAGAATCTTGAGTAGATGCCGGATCCTACTTGGTCTGCTGGCACTATTTGGACGGCTCTTTTTGTTAGGAGCTTTGATACCTCCTGCTTTGCCAATTCCCTTAGACCGGGTGAAACGTCTGGAAGGGATTGATGAGGAACGGGATACCTCGAAGGGATATTGTAGCCCTCGGATATGATCGGCTGTACCCATTTGTCTTGAGAGAGGGAACGCCAGGCTATTGGGTACAGCGACAATCTTCCCCCGACTGCCTCCAAGGGTGGACAGCCGGGCAACACCTCAGGGATGCTGGAAGGGTTTATCAGGGAGAGGCTCCCTGCTACCCTGATTCTGCGGACCCCCTCTGCCCCTAGGGTGGTGCCTATTATTATTACCCCCTCTGCCTCTGGGGGTAAACTGACCACGTGTGTCCGGCGTGACTCCTTGAGATTTACGGAACCACATTTTCCCTCCCTTCTGACCCTTTGGATAGGGTCTTGAAGGGGTGGAGAAATGGACTCCTACGGCAGAAAGGGTCTTGTCGTCTTGTTCACATCTGGTCAATGTATCCTTTACCTGAGGTCCGAACAAAGCTGAACCATCAAAGGGGGTATTGGTGAAGGACGCCTTAAAAGGGTCTGCAAAATTACAAAGCCGCATCCAGGCCTGACACCTAAGTGCCACTCCTGTGCCTGCGGCCCTACTCGCTCCATCGGCTGCATAAGAAATGAGCCGCATGGAGGAGTTAGTCAAAGAATTGAGGATTCCTAGCTGTGAGGCAATCTTTTCCTGAGCCCCAGTCGCTGAAGGATCCTGAACCACTTCACCTAGTTCCTTGAGAATGTCTCTCTGAAGTCTGGTAAAGTGACAAAGGTAGTTCAGCGAATGCATAGTAAAGGTCGCTGAAGAAAACATCCGCTTGCCGTACCTATCCATGGTCCTAGAATCCTTGTTAGGAGGATGGACAGGCACAGAAGGATCAGCAAGTTCCTTCTTAGTGGCCGCCACCACCATAGCATCAACAGGGACGCCCTTAGAAAGAAACTGTTTGTCTGAAGGGGCTGTGATGAATTTGGATGGCCTCCTAGGAACTGGTTCCACAGAATCCGGGGCTGCCCACGCCTTCTGAGCCACTACTTGCATGAGTGGGTCGAAAGGCGGAGACACCCAGGAGGTGGAGGGTCGAGATCCAAAAGCCTCCAGGTATACCGACTCATCCTCGGAGGGGTTAATGGAAGGCCAGTTCCCCCTCTGCTTAAGGAGTTCCAGGATGTCTGAAAAGGAGACATCCTCAGAGGGGGACCATGGGGAGCCCTCCGACTCATCTAAGTCGGTATCTGATGTAGTAGACTCAGGGGAGTCTGTGTGCTTCCTCTTACACGTCCTCTTACGCGGGGGTTCTGCTGCAGGATCAGGAGAAACCTCGGAAGAGGAAGTTCTTCCCAATGGGGAAACCTGGGGTGATGGATCTCTGGGTCCGGGAGCAAGAGGCTGGCAAGAGACATCAACAGGCACCGAAGATGGAGGAGCTAAAGGAATAGACCGTTGACCTAGCTCAGGGGCTAGGACACTCCTCATCACCTCGAAGGCTCCTCTCCCAGGGAGGCCAGAAGAATCCTGCTCCGAAGAAACAGGAATCCCCGGCCCCACCGAGAAAGAAGGCTCCGAAGCCGATGTCGGTGCCCAGCTCACCAATGCCGAAGCTCCAAGAGGGAGAGCAGGTTTTGACAAGGGTCCGATTCCACTCGCCCCCTCGGAGCCGACAAGGGAGACCCGACGACCGGATCCCTCCAAAGAAGTTCTCACGGAGGAGATCGGAGCCAAAGACGTCGGAGCCGAAAGGGGAAGTATCGGCTCCGGCGCACCCACGGTCACCATTCCGAGAAGCTCCGGCTCCGAACTCTGAAGGGGAGTCGGAGGAGGAAGTTCAGGGGGATGAGAAATAGCAGACGTCTGTTGAGACGGGCTATGGAGCATTTGGGCTAGTGCCTGTGACTTCAACAGTCTGCTTACCACCCTCTCTAAATCGTGGTCTGACAGCCTGGAAGATCTTGAAGATCGGCTCCGATGGCTCCGCTCCGACAAAAGAGGAGATCCCGGAGCCGAACGAATCGACTCCAGGGAAGGAGACCGAGATCTCTTCCTGGATGGAGCTATCAAGGCCGACGACCCCTCGGCTCCAGATGGAGCCGAAGACTTATCGGCTCCAATACTAGATAAAGACACGTCGGCTCCAGCCGGAGCCGACAAAGTAATGGGTATTTGTGTATCGGAGCCAGACGGAGCCGACACTACAACCTCCAAAGTGGAAAGATCGGCTCTGGCTGGAGCCGATCTCGACTCCGAAGGAGTCGGAGCCACAGCCGAAGGCTTGAGAACTACAGCCTGGGCCTTAGATGGCTTAGAGGGCTTAGCCGACCCAGCCTTGGTTGGAGAACCCTCTGGCTTTAACAAGCCACGAAGAATCAGTTTGTTTCTTCGTTCCTGCAGGACTCTCTGGCTAAAGGAGTGGCAAATAGCACAGGAGTCCTGCAGGTGTAAAGGCCCCAGGCAGTACACACAAGAAGTGTGACCGTCTGTCAGAGACATTTTCTGACAGCACGAGTCACACTTCTTGAAGCCTGAGACCTTCACTTCTTTAGACATAATTATGTCCAAAAAATACACAGACACACAATAGTCACACAGTTAACCCACAAAAGACACACAACACTAACCTGACAGGAATTAACTGAGAGGGAGGCTTAAGGCCTGAAGAAAGGAAATAAATCCTGACGTAAAAGAAGGGGAATATAGGGTAGGAGATTAGCTATAAGTATAAAAATATACCCAATAAATGACAAATAGGAAGATAAGGGAGAAAAAACCCTGACTAATCTTATACAAATTGAAGCTTTACCTGAGCTGGTAAAAAGGAGACCTCTTCGTGAAGCGGCAAACGAGATCTGAGGTAGTCACGCCTTGCATCATGGGATATAGGGTTGCCTCGAGCTGGTAACATGAGTTCTCGAGGTTAGCAAGTGCCGAGTCGGAGCCGAGGATCGGCTCCGAACCCATCCAGCAAGAATGAAGGCGAGTTTGACAACTTAACATCCTGAAATACTGATCTTGCAGTCACTGTTCTACTGTGAATGATCTGACTGACTTGAGATTTTATTCTTCAAAGTCTTTCTTGAAGAAGAGACGTAATGCAGGTGCTTGTGTCCAACACTGTTCCTATGAACTCTAAATGTTGTGTTGGCCCTAGATTGGATTTTTCATAGTCTACAGCAATCCCTAGTGAGGAAAAAGTTTGAAGGATATAATCCCTTGCTTGTAACAGTAGATGCATGGAGGTTGCAGTAATGAGCCAGTCATCTAAGTATGGAAGCACCCAGACTCTTTGCAGTCTGAAGTGAGCTGTGACCACTTTCATGCACTTGGTGAACAGCCTGGGGACTGTGGTGAGGCCAAACGGCATAGCTCTGAACTGGTAATGACTGGCTCCCAGCCGGAAGCACAGAAATCTTCTGCAGCATTTGTCTATTTTTATGTGATAATATGCATCCTGAAGATCTACTGAGCACATCCAATTGTCTTTCCCTAAGAACGGGAGAATAGACTGAACTGTGAGCATCCAAAATTTGGTATTTTGAACTGACTTGTTCAAAGCACTGAGATCCAAAATTGGTCTCCAGTCCCCCATCTTCTTTGGTACTAAAAAAAACTTTTGAGTATACTCTGAATCCTATCTGGTCTGGTGAGGCTGTTTAGATGGCTCTTTTGTTGAGCAGTTTTTGCATTTCTATTACTGCCACATCCGTGTGACTGGGTGGAATATCCACGATTCTTTTGGGTTTCTTGGGGTGGTTGAAGAAGGGACTATGGTAACCTCTGGTTATGATCCTCTGCACCCAACTATCCACTGTTATAGTTAGCCCGGCAGGTAGGTACAAGGATAGTCATCCCCTGACTGCCTCCAGAAGATGACAATCAGGCCTTCATTCAGGAGCGCCGATAGGAATTTAAAGAGAAACAATCCCTGGAACCCTGATTTTGTGAGCCACCTCTGCCTCTGGTGCATCGTCTTCCATTATAACTCCTCCCTCTGCCCTGGGAGGAGTCGTTGCCATGTGGGTCCTGGAAAGGCTCTTGGGACATTTTGAACCATAGCCTTCCACTCCTCTGGGTCCTTGAGTAGGGCCGTTGGGGAGTGGAAAAGCATACACCCACAGCAGAAAGTGTCTTTCTGTCTTTCTCACATCTATCAAGGGTGTCTTTAAATTTGGGTCGAGTCGAAAAAGGAATGTTCCGTAAAAAGGAGCATTGAAGAAAGAACATTTAAATGGCTCCTCAAAGTCACACAAGTGCATCCAGGCATGTCGTCTCATAGCTACATCGGAACCCGCTGCCCTGATCATCACTTCAGTTGTGTGCGATGAGCTCATAGATAAATTACAAACTGAATCGAGGGTCGCCAGCTAGGAAGTTACTTTTGCTTGTATTCTCTCAGCTATGGTTCCTGTCAAAGTATCTGATAGCTCCTTTATCAGATCTCTTCGAAGCCTGGAGAAATGTCCCATGAAATTCAAGGACATTAACATGAAGGACGATGAAGAGTATACGCCCTTCCCGAACCTATCCATCATCCTAGACTCCTTGTTTGGAGGATGGATAGTAGGACTTTCATCAGCATTTTCCTTTTTGGTGGCTGCCGCATCCACCATGCCATCCACTGGCACCCATTTAGCCCAATGCTGGTGATCCGTGGGAGCTGATAATATAAGGTCTGGTCTCTCAGGGAGTGGCTTGATGGAGTCAGGAACCCTCCAAGCCCTTTGAGTAATCAGTTTAATGAGATCATTAGCGGGTGGAGAAATCCAAGCAGTAGATGGTTGGGCACGGAAAGCCTCTAGGTATACTGACTCCTCAGAGGAAGGCTGTTGAGAAGTCTAGCCACTCCTCTGTTTAAGGATCTGTAAAATGTCCCAGTCAGTATCTTCTGGGAAAGACTCTTCGGGGGAGTCCAAGTACTTCCTCTTACACTTTCTCTTCCGGGGTACCTCCTCGGTGGGACTGGCCGGGGAGGTGTCTGAAGACGACATAACCAGCATGGTTGAATCCTAAGGTTCCTGTGCCCACCATCCCAAGTCAGAGGCAGCCCAGAATCGAAATAGACTCCTTCAAAACCATGATCCCATCCCACACTGAGGGAACCACTCCCACGTCTAAAGCCGGAGTGGAACTTACATATGCAGAAGCCCCAAAAAGCATGGATAGCTCCGATAAAATCGACATCAAACCACACTCCCTATAACCAACAATGAAGCCTTGACCCCGAGAGGTCTCTGGTTTCGACAGAACCGAAGAGCTCAGGGTAGTTATCGGTGTCGGACACAAGATTTTCGCTGACACTGATACAGTCAACACCCGGATTGTCAGAAGCAGGAACTCTGAAGGCTCAGATGGAGTCAGAGGAGGAACAACAGTTGGGTGAGAAATATGTAAGGTTTCAGAGCCAGAAGTGCCAGGAACCGAGGAAGTAGCTAGTACCCTCGCCACCAGTAGCTGGTCCACCAGCCTCAAAACATCGGATTTTATGAGGCTCTTGGTGGAGCAGACCGAGTAGACCGACACGGACTGAGGTCTATGCAAAAAGGGACTTGGTGTAGGTCTACAAAGGGATCAGTTCTTGGGGAGTATCTAGTTTGAGGTAAGTCCTTGAAAGAAAACTCCTTCTGTTCCAAGACTGGTGGAACAGAGGAGGATGAAGTGGTCTGAGCTAAGGAAGATGTGGGCACCGCAGTTGATGCAAAAAATCATCACCAATGACACCAGTTAAGGCAGTTTCTCTCCCGACAGTTACACAGAAGCTGTGGGAATCATAAAAGACTTCACTTTTTTAAATGGCATTTAAAAGGGAAGTGAAGGAACCAAGCAGCTTCTCTTTTTTGACCCCCTCATGACTAGAGGAATAGGAGGCAGAAGGGGAACTTGTATATATTTTAGAAGTCACAGATATAGTCTCGTCAAAGCTTGATTTTATCAAGCCCTTGAGAATCAATTTATTCTTTCTCTCTATAAGGGCCCAGTGGCTAAATCCATGACAGATGGAACAGTCTTCCTGAAGATGCACCGGGAACAAGCAGTACATGCACAAGTCATGACCATCAGAATTTGGTAGTCTGCAGTCACACTTCTGGCATCTCTTGAAGCCAGAATTGCCTTTAGACTTTTCAGCCATGTCAATGAAACACAAACACACTATAAGGGAAAAGGAGAGAAACAGATAGATATACATATATATATATATATATATATATATTTTTTTTTTTTTTCAGGTGTACCCACAATGGTATCAAAGAGTTACCATAATGGTAAAGGAAATGGAAAGGAAAAGGAAAGTGGAAAGTACCAGCAATGGCTACAGAAGATTACCAAATTGGTAGAGGAAGGGGGAGGGAGGCTACCAACGATGGTATACCAGGAAAGGGATACAGCAATTAAGTAAAGAAGAGGAGCTGGGTAACAACAAAGGATCTAAAGAAATAAATATGAGAAGAAAAATATGAAAAAATAATAAATAAGACTCACAAACTGAAGAAATTGCTACCTCAAGAGCTGACAGGAGAGGAACGTATCTGGCACTTGAAGCAGAAAAAGATCTAAGGTAATCTTGAGAGGAGCATTCTGGGTAAAGCTAAGCTCGAGAGTTTTTGGAAGGCATGAGTTGCAGTAACTGCCGAGTCGGTTCAGAGATTGAGAAGTGAACCCACAGTCAAGGATAAGGTGATGACTGACAACATCAGATGAAATAGTTCTCAAAGAATCTCTGTTGCTATGGAAAATGAGATAGCATTGACTCACCATAAGAGCTTGCAACTAAGACGCAGAAGTCAGAGCAATCAATAAATCTGTTTTCCATGTAAGAACCTCAAGTCAGACAGATTAGCTGGTTCAAATGGGGCATGTTTTGCTTCTCTAACACAAAATTAAGATCCAAAGGAGGGGTCTTCTGTTTTCAGAGGCTTCTTATGCAAAATGCCTTAGAAGAACATTTTGAAATGAGACTGCACTGAAAGAGGAGGATCCATGGGCAGACATGGTGAAATGGCCTAATAAATTAACCTCAACAGAGGAATAAAAAAGGCCAACGATAGGATAGTAACTCACACAAATTTGTAAAACCAGAAGACAACTAGCCCTGAATAGGTGATGGTTATATTGTTGGCACCAACTAGAAAACCCTTTCCATTTGTTAATATATAATTTTCCAGTAGCAGGCTTTCTTGCCTTCATTTGTACTTGTTGCATGTCCTCAGTAAACAGGTGCCTAAAAGAAATTAAGACTCTATCATCCAGGCAGTCACTGGAAGATGATTGCCATTGGGCTGTCTCAAATACCCCTGTTCTTATATGAGTAGATCCAGCCTATGAGAAAGCTTCTAGTAATTGCCCCTGGCCATTTCCAAAAGAAGGGAGAACCATAGTTGCCTGTACTAGAAGATGGTCATCACAATGATTTTTTTAGGGTTCCTTCTGAGTATCCAGAAGTACCCTGGATATTAGCTGAAAGGGTGGAAAAGCATACAGGAGCATTCCTGTCCAAGGAAAAGAAAAATAATCTGTCTTCCAGTCTGTCTTGCATGGAGTCCTGGAACAGAATCTTGCTAGTTGATTGTTCAGACAGGAAGGAAAGAGGTGAACTTGAGGAACTCCCAACAATGGATCAAATCTTGGAAGACCCTCTGATTTAGTTTCCATTCATGAGGGTCTGCCCTGGCCCTGCTCAACTTGCCTGCAATATAATTTTGATCTGATGGAACGTAGAATGCCTGTAGAGTGAGACTGTGCTGTGCTATATCTCAAGCTAACATGGCTAGACTGCAAAGGGAGCACAATCTAGTTCCCCCTTGCTTGCTGACATACCACATGACTGTGATATTGTCTGTAACCACTTGAAGAGGCTCTGGGGGCCAAAGATGGTTCAGAGAGTTGAGTGCATTGATCAAGGCAAGCATCTCCTTGAAATGTATGTGTTTGCATCTGACCTTGGTGTCCCACACCCTCTGCACTTCTATCCCTCCTGGAATTGCTTCCCAAGCAAAGTCCAAAACATCTGTGGTGACTGACTGCTTTGGAGCAGGGAGAGAGAAAGGGAGATCTTGATTTAAGGATATCTGTCATCTCCACCAAAATATTTCTATTCTGACAAACCCCAGCACTGGGATTGGAAAATATAAAGGGTGTAGATGGTGGAACTAAAATAATTCAGATACCACTGTACACTTCATATATGGAGTTTTGCCAGGGGGTATCATGAGAATCATACATGCCATGAGACCCAAAATTCTGAGGTCTTTCCTAGCAGTGACCACAGCCTGAGTGAAAATCCTTAAAAATAGATATAAATAAAGATATATTCTTTTCCTGTGAAGTAAGAGCTCTTTGAACTGAGGTGCCTAGCCAAACTCCTAGGAACACAATCCTGTGTGAGAGAGTCAAGAAAGACTTTTGAATGTTCTCTTGGAATCCTAGCTTGTCTTGTGTAAGATATCTCTCTTCCAAGGCAGAGATTCCTGACACTTTGAATGGGACTCTGCAAAGATAATCAAGTCGTATAAATATGGAAAAATGTGGATATCCTGTATCCTGCAATGAGCTATAACTGGACCCAGTTGCTTTTTGAACACTCTTGGTGCAGTTGATAGCCCAAAGAGTAAGGCAATATTGTGATCTAGACACACAAAACCTTAAGAAGCATCTGAAGTCTGGATGAACTGGGATGTAATCAGGGTTGCCAGATTTCCGACTGGCCAGGTAGGGACAAAGTGAAGACTTAAAAAAAAAAAAAAAGGTCTTCCACGTCTTTAATGGAACATCAGAGTACCACATTAAACAGAAGTAGGTCTGTGTTTATTTTTTATTTGATTGGCCAGGGCCAAATAAAAATAAATAAACACAGAGCTACTTCTGTTTAATGCGGAACATCGCAGTTCCGCATTAAACAGAAGTAGCTCTGTTTTGCGATGTTTTGATTGGCCCGTATACCGGCATACGGGCCAATCAAAAATCGCTAAACACGAGCTTTGTGTTTAATGCGGAACTTCCGCATTAAACACAAGAAGCTCCCTGTTTAGCGATTTTTGATTGGCCCGTATGCCGGTATACGGGCCAATCAAAAAAAAAAAAAAAAAAAAACAATGCGAAGGCTGCCCGGGATTTAAACCGGCAGTGCGGGACTCGGGATCAGGCTGCTGATCTCGGGACAGTCCCGCCCAAATAGGGACGTCTGGCAAACCTGGATGTAATGATAAGCACCTTTTAAGTCTAGTGTTACCAGGAAACTTGAAAGTGGAAGAAGAAGTAACAGGTTGTAAAGTGACAACATTTTGAATTTGGGTACTATCACAAACAGGTTTAGGAAAGAAAGATCGAGAGCTGGTCTCCAAGCATTTTCTTTCTTTGACACTAGGAACATCCTTGAATAAAATTCCTTCCCCACCTGGGAAGCAGGAACTGGTTCTGTCACTTCTTGGGACAGCATGTAATGGAAAACATGCAGAAACAAAGAGTCTGACATGGAAGATGAGGAATGACCCCCTTGGAAAGGAGGAATTTCCTCCCACTGCCATCTGTAACCCTGATGAATAATTTTCAGAATCCATTTGTCTGAACAATCTGTTGCCAAAGAGAAAAATGGAGATTCAGAATTTCTGGAAGTAAAAAGGGGCTTGGGTGGGAGGGGGTCACAAGGTCTCTTGTACAGTCATTCAGACTTGTTGGGTTGTCCTTGGTTTTGGAAGGTTTGAGACTTCTTTTTTGGAATTTCCTTGCTATTTCTTCTTAAACGTCTGATAACCTGAATTTTATACTGAGACTTTTTATTATGTGTTTTTTTTTTTTTTGCCAAAACTGGATGTGAAGATAAAACATCCCTTGGGAAATTTGGAAAAGGAGTGCTGAAAATCGTACAGATTCCCAGGATCATGTTGCCTCTTTCATAACACTTTTTGATAATATCTGCAATAGAGAGGTCAGACACTTAACCTCTATCCAAGGGAGAATTTAAAATCTTATTTTTAACATCATCTGGGTGGTTCTTAGAATGCAGAAATGCAATCCACCTTGAAACAGTGCCAGTGGCCATAGCCCTGGAAGAAGTATTAACAGAGGTATGCAAACATTGCAAACAATGAGTTTAAATCTGTTCAACAGAGGAAACTTAAGTTATTTAAAGCATGTTTCCTCACAAGAAGAAACTGCAGATAAAACATTCCTCATACTTTAACAATTTTTCAGGGTTTAACATATGAGCCAGACAATCCAAAATGCTCAAAAATTACAATTATGTACTCATCATAACTCTGCATCTGTGCCATCTGTTCTCATCCTTCCTCAACTGGTGGGTCTCAGATCCGACACTGGATTCATTCTCAGCAACTCTATGACTTTAGACTCTGCAGCTCCAGCTTCTGCCCTTATCCATAATCCCTCTCTTCTCCTTAGCTACCTCAGATCGATTTGCCCTATATTCAGTTAACCTCAAAAATATAAAATAGTATCGACCACTAAAAAAATTCTGAAGCAAAAAGAATAAAGTATTATTAAACAGTAACAATGCTGAAGAAACAGAGAAAAGAATTTCTGTAGCCCACACAGCAAGACCGCCAAGGATTAGCCCTCAGGGCATACTAGGAAATAAGCACAAGGACAGGGGACTGGAGGGTAGGAAGCTGAAAATGGACAAAAACAGATAAAAAGATGCAGAGTTATGGTAAGTACATAAATGTAATATCTGATGATATCGTTTTCACCTAATCCTCAACTGATGGAACAGAGCTCCCAGCTAGAGCAGTCCTAGGTGGTCCTCAAGGAAGGATATTCTGGAGAACAGTGGAGCCAAACACTGCTCTATTCCTAGACAACATGTCCAATTTGTAATGAGATATGAAGGTCTGAGCACTAGACCATGTAGCAGCTGCACAAATGTCATCTATGGAAGTTTTGTTGTTGAAAGCAGAAGAAACAGCCATAACCCTGGTAGAATAACATTTAAGATGTTTGGGTAATGATAGAATTTTAGTTTTGAAAACAAACACTGCAATCAGTGAGCCATCTGGCTAAGGTTATCTCTGACACTGGTTTTCCCAATTTAGCCTGAGTAAAGGAGATAAACATCTGCTCTGAATTACTTTGATCTTTCGTTCTGTGAATGTAAAACCTGAGTTGTCTATGCATGTCCAATAAATGAAGCATGTGTTCACCTTTGTTAGAAAAAAACTGAGAAGAAAACTAGCAGGTTAATAGTTTGGCTAAGGTTAGCTTCTGAGACCACTTCAGGCAGAAAGGAAGAATTAGTTCAGTGGAATACTCTGTCCTTATGAAAGATGAGATAAGGTGACTGGGGAGAAACTGTACAGAGTGCTGACACCCGTCTAGCCAATGCAATACCAACCAAGAAAAGTGTTTTCCCGAAAAAAAAAAAAAAAAACTTTATTCTGCTCTGGCTGCAGGCATAATAGAGGGTTGAGTCAAGGCATGAAGAATAGGTGTAAGGCCCCAAGGGGGGATAGGGTCTTTAATAGGGGGGCAAAGCAGCAGAGTTACCTTAAGAAATGCTTTGCACAATTTCAAGGAAGCTAAAGAAACGTTTCTGCCCAAGTGAAAAGTTGATACTGCAGCTAGTTGTACCTTAACTGTGGAATAACTAGCCCCATTATTGAAAACGGAGGCCAGAAAATCAAGAATAGTCAGAATCAGTGCTGAAAAGGGATCTAGATGTCTTTGTTGCACCTAGAATGACTATCTTTCCCACTTGCTCTAGTAAATCTTCCTGGTAGAGGCCTTCTGAAATGACTTAAGGATGTAGTGAACAGGGGAAGAAAGGCTGGAATTTGTAGCCATCACTAGAAGTGGAAAAAACATGCAGTCAGCTTGAGAGATTTCATGTCTGGTAGAGGTAGGCCTGACGGGTGAGACAAAAGGTCCTGAACAGGATCCAGCACTCAGGGGGGGGTGAACTAGATGAGGTCATAGGAAGGGAAACCACATTTGGCAAAGCCAGAAAGGACCATCAGAATAACCTTGGTCTTCCGCTTTAATGCTTTCTGAATAAACTTGTGGATGAAAGGAGTTATTGGGAAGGCATATAGCAGACCTGAGGGCCAATAGTGAAGCATAGAGTGTCTCTGTGACTCCATCCTGGGTTAATTATGGTAAAGTATCTGCTGCACCTGGTGTTAGGGGGAAGCAAATAGATCACAGCATGGTTGACCCCATTGGTGAAACATCATTGCTGCTACTGACTGACTGAAAGACCACTTGTTAAGAAGAAAGATGGACCTGCTTAATTTGTCTGCTAACACACAGGTTTTCCCCAGAATGTGCATTGCCAAATGAAAGTGGCTAGAAGAAATCGCCCATTGCCAGATTCCCATTGCCTCCCTGATTAGTGGTCAGGATTGGTTTCCCTCCTGTTTGTTGACGTACCAGACCACAGACATATTTCCTGTCTGAATAACAATAATCCGTAGAGGGAGAACATCTTGAAAAGCCTGCAATGGCAATAGGCCTGCTCTCATTTCTAGAATGCTGATGTGAAGACTGGGCTCTGTCTGGGACCACGTGCCTTGGACTGTCCTTCCCAAATAATGACCCCCCCCTAGATGGGAGGCATCTGTAATCACTATAGTTTTGAGAGTTTACAGAGAAAAACAGAGGCCCTGAACAATTTCTTGTGCATGTATCCACCATGCTATGTGATTTCTCCAGGCATTCGTTATATGAATGAGTGCCATCAGTGGATGGTGACTGATGGATCACTATACTGTTATGGTCCACTGTAAGATTCTCATGTGAGATTGAGTGAAAGGTACTATTACTGTTAATACTGTCATCAACCCCATTAGGTGTAAGATTAATTTGGTGGGGAGGGGGATGAAGAGAAAGAATGTGTAATGCTTGTCTATATAAGGTGTCCACTCTTGTCCATGGTAGAGTTGCTATTTGAGGCTGGGTATCTAGAAGGGTGCCAATGAACTCCAGGGATTGCTTCGGTGGAGAGCTGTGATTTGCTGTAGTTTATAGTAATACCTAGTTGAAAACATAAGTGGAGCAGTAGTCCCTGGCTAGAATGAGTAGAGGGATGGTGGAAGCAGATGGGAGCCAGTCTTCTAGATAAGGAATGACTCAGAATCTGTGCAGTCTCAGGTGATATACAACAACAGCCATGCATTTGGTGAATACCCCAGGAGCTGTGGTGAGACCAAAGAGCAGCACTCTGAACTGGTATTGATTGGCTCCCAAGTGCAAATATGACTCTGTCATCGTTCATGTTGGTGTGAATAACCTGAAACGTACCTCCCTGGACTACATGAAAAGGGACATGGAAGAGCTCTCTGATCATGTAGCCCAGGCTGGTAGGACCCTGACTCTGAGTAGCATCCTGCCCTCACCAAGAATGATACCTCAGTATAAAGAAAAAAATGATTAATTTCAACAACTGGCTAGGCTTCTGGTGTCATTCAAAGGGGATCCAGTGTCCGTCAGCCTGGGATGACATGCTCGACAAGCCGCGTTGTTTTGCAAGAGACAGCTTGCACCTGTTACCCCTAGGCTTTTGAATACTGGCAAAGGCACTTGCTGCCCCCATAGTGCCTTTTTTAGGCAAGGCTGAAAAGTCAAACCCACCTCCGTAAACAACACAATTAACAAAAAAAAAGAAGTTATGTACCTACCGTAACGTTCCATGTTAGTTGTCTTCTTCTTTCTTGCTGGTTGGGGTTTGGAGCCTCGGCTCCGACTCCGCCATCTTCAAAAGCTCGAGAGCTGTTTATTGGCTCGAGGCTACCCCATATCCCATGATGCCTGGCGCTAGCTACCCAGATCTCATATGAAAAAGCTATTCCAGACATAACTAAGGAAGAATTCTGCCCTAGTAGCCCCTTGGACCTAACTATGAAGCTATCTAAGCAGAAAGGACAACCAGAGAAGGTTCAGCCAATGAAATCTGAATAAGGGAGCTCCTCTCGATCCACTAGGATAGGGGGATGAAGGGTGGGACGCAAGAAAGAAGGCGAGAAGAAGACAACTAACATGGAACGTTATGGTAGGTACATAACTTCTTTATGTTAAGTTGTCGATCTCGCCTTTATTCTTGCTGGTTGGGACAGCATCCCTAGCACCTACTATCCTGGGTGGCTCAATGGAACAGACTCTTCAGAACAGTGGAACCAAAATCAGCCCTGTTCCTGGAAGCAATGTCTAATTTGTAATGAGAAATGAAGGTATGTGTGTTAGCCCATGTAGGAGCTGCACAGATAGATTCCATGGGTAACTTAGATTGGAAGGCCACCGAGATAGCCAGTGCCCTAGTAGAGTGGCCTTTAGGTTTGGTAGATAATTTTTTGTTTCTCAGCTGGTAAGTGAATGAAATAATGTGAGACAACCACCTAGATAATGTTACCTTTGAGACTGGAAGGCCCTGTCTGCCCTCAGCATAGGAAATAAAGAGTTGGTCGGATTTCCTGATGTCCTTTGTCCGACGCAAATAAAAATGCAGCTGTCTGTGAACATCCAACTGGTGCAATTTATATTCTGCGTTATTGGTGTGATGAGGA
Source organism: Protopterus annectens (assembly GCF_019279795.1). Classification (NCBI taxonomy): domain Eukaryota; kingdom Metazoa; phylum Chordata; order Ceratodontiformes; family Protopteridae; genus Protopterus; species Protopterus annectens. The sequence continues at coordinate 282,990,559 of NC_056740.1, forward strand.
AAGAACACAGGAAGGTCTATGGATTGATTCAAATTATTTTGTGTACAGACCTTAGGAAGGAAGGAAGGATTGGTCCTTAGAGCAACCCTATCGTTATGGAAAACTAAGTATGTGGGACGAGAACATAGAGCCTGAAGCTCCAAAACACGTCTGGCAGAAGTAATGGCTACCAGAAAGAGAGTCTTCCAGGATAAAATCTTAATGGAGCAAGATGCTGCAGGTTCAAAAGGTGGCAAAATTAAGGAAGCTAGCACCAAGTTTAGATCCCAAGGAGGTGGGGAATCCCTCACTGGGGGCATAAGCAGAGTGGAAGTGGAGCAACCAAGCTGTGAGCTGGAGTGTTTGAAGGGATCAATGCAGTCTGCCCGATTGATGAATCAGTAGATCTGGAATAGGATAGAGAATCCAAGGCTGCTCGAGAAGCTAATGATGCAGGAATGGGAACCATATCTGTCGAGGCCAGTAAGGGGCAATGAGGATCATTTTGCAACCCAACGCAGTTGTTCTCTATATGAGTTTGGGTATTAGGGGAAACAGAGGAAAAGCATAAAGAAGTCCCAGAGGCCAATCGTGGACTAGAGCATCTCTGGGGGAGTGGCCCGGAAGAGGAAGAAGGGAGAAGAAATTGCTGCACTTGCTGTTGAAAGGTGTGGCGAACAGGTCGCAGCAAGGCTGACCCCATTTGCAAAAGATTTGTTCTGCTATTACCTGATTCAGAGACCACTCATGAGGCATGAGAATTGCTCTGCTGAGCCTGTCTGCGATGACGTTGGAACTCCCTGGGATGTGCATTGCAATCAGAAAACATTGGGAAGAGATCGCCCACTGCCAGAGTCTGAGTGCTTCTTGACATAGAGGATAGGATCTGGTTCCGCCCTGCTTGTTGATGTACCACACCACTGACATATTGTCCGTTTGGATTGCAATGGTCCCGGGAGGGAGAGAGTCCTGAAGGGCTTGCAATGCTAAAAGCACAGCTTTCATCTCCAGGACATTTATATGCAAATGGTAATCGTGAGGTTGCCAGGTGCCTTGGACTGTCCTGCCCTGATAATGCCCCCCCACCCTATCAGGGAGGTGTCCGTGGTCACTGTGGCGACTGGAGGGGATGGCACAAATGGCCTGCCCCGGGCCACTGACGGGGAGACCATCCACCAAGCAAGGTGCTTCTTGCATGCTTCTGTGATCATAATCTTGTGAAACATGGGAAGCTGTTGGAAGGACCACTGTGTGAATAGAAGCCACTGGAGGATTCTCATGTGAAAGCGGGCCAGGGGGACAAGAAGAATTGCTGATGCCATGGAACCCAGTGTTCGCAGGACGAACCTGACTTGAATCGTTTTGCATGTCAATAAAATCTGTACTTGTTGGCGAATTAGTGATACCCTGTCTGGTGGAAGGTTCGCAAACATGTTCCTGGTATTTAGATTTGCGCCTAGATAAGTGATATGTTAGAAACTTCTCTGTGTGGAAGATTTTCAGTCCATATATTTCTAGTTAATCACTGTATATTAATCAGATCAGACAATAATAGTAGAAGTAGCGAACGTAAACTCGTCAAGTCAAAAAGTAATAATAGAAAATATATAATTCTACAGCATTACTAAGTATTCGAAAGTAATCCAAGCAAGGCAGGCAGTCTGTTTCCAGTCGAAAATCCTTTATTAAGTACACAGACAAGCGATCCAAGTAAAACAAAAATAGAGTAATAATTTCCTCACAAGCTTTCTAAATATATATATACTTTTTATCAGGCATGGGAGTGGTTTATTGTGCTGTAAAACAAAGTGTTATTGGTACACATGTTAAATTCACATCCCTTCCCCCATCAGTGTGACATTCGAACTGGTCCTGCGCTACCTAGTAGCTGTCATAATAATATATAGCCCTAATGTACTTTAATGGTACATCTTATTTAACCAAATTATTAAGTAGATTATTAAGTCTGTGATTTTATACAAGGCAATATACTACATGGCTGGAAATATATCAACCTTAGTTCATTTTGCGATCAAAAATTATATATAAATATATACATATACATTTTGCATGTAAAAATCAGTCTCTGTTTTCATAACCTATTGTTAACAAAGATCGCTTTCGTCCTTCAAGGATGTCTGAAAAAGAGACAACTTCAGAGGGGGATCTCGGGGACCCTTCTGAATCCTCTAAGTCGGTATCTGATGTGACAAATTCAGGGGAGTCAACGTGCTTCCTCTTACACTTTCTCTTATGAGGTGGCTCCTCTGAGTGATCAGGGGAAGCCTCGGAAGAGGAAGAAACACCCAAAGGGGTGCCCTGAAGCACTGGTTCCCCACGCTTGGGGTCAGGAGGAGAGGCAGAGGCAGACGCAGGCACCATAGGGGGAGGAGCTGATGCGGTTGATCGTGGGACTGGCTCAGGAGCCAGTACACTCTTCATGACCTCGAAGGCGTCCCTGCCCGGACGCAGAGAAGACTCCGGTTCAGAAGAAATCGGAATCCATCTCCCCACCAAGGGGGATGGCTCCGAAGCCGATGTAGGAACCGAGGTCACCTGTGCTGAAGCTCCGAGAGGGAGAGCGGGGTCGGACAAGGGTCCGATGCCACTCGCCCCCTCGGAGCCAACGAGGGAGTCCCGGCGCCCAGATCCCTCCAAGGACAGAACCAGTATCAGTAAGAAACTGAGGTCCCTCATGAAATCATCCAAGGCTAACTTCGAAAGAAAATAGCCAAGGATTCAAAAGATAACCACAAAGCCTTCTTTAGCTATGTTATGAATCTAAGTGGCAACTCGCAGATATGCACTGAACTAGTGCAAAATAGCACAAAATATACTGAACCTACTGATATTGCCAACATCCTGGCAGATAGATTCAGTGCAAGCTTCACCCCCTCTCACCTCCAAAAGGGCCCACAACAATACCGGAAAAGTGTAGTGTCCCAAAAATCACAGACGCACAGATGAAAATAAGAAGTTATGTACCTACCATAACGTTCCATGTTAGTTGTCTTCTTCTTGCCTTCTTTCTTGCTGGATGGGTTCGGAGCCGATCCTCGGCTCTGACTCGGCCAATACTAAAGCTCGAGAGCTAATTCCACCGGCTCGAGGCTCCCCTATATCCCACAATGCTAGGCGGTAACTACTCAGATCTCGTTTGATAGCTAAACCAAGCAGTTCTGGTCTCCACAGTATGGAGAAAAAAGAACCCACCTCTTTATAAACCTGTATGTAAGCTACCACAAACATAAAAGGGAGAATAGAGGTGGTAGAACATGTGGGAAGGAAAACTCCAAGGAAGATCCCAAAATTTCCTATCGGTCTGTCCAGGCTAGGGGGAAGGAGGGTGGGACGCAAGAAAGAAGGCGAGAAGAAGACAACTAACATGGAACGTTATGGTAGGTACATAACTTCTTAATGTTAAGTTGTCAATCTCGCCTTCATTCTTGCTGGATGGGACCGTCCCCTAGCACCTTATTCCGGGTGGCCTATCGGAACAGACTCTTGAGAACAGTGGAACCAAAGTTGGCACGGTTTCTGGAGGCCATATCCAATTTGTAATGTAAAATAAAGGTATGAGGAGAAGCCCATGTGGCTGCTGCACAAATGGAATCTATTGGCAGCCTGTCCTGAAAAGCTACAGATGTAGCTAATGCCCTAGTTGAATGAGCTCTAGGTCTTGAAGGCAGTTTTTGATGTCTGATTTCATAGATGAAGGTAATTATAGAGGTAAGCCATCTTGAAAGGGACACTTTAGTAACTGGAGGGCCAATTTCCTTTCCGCATAAGACAGGAAAAGCTGATCAGATTTCCTGAACTGTTTAGTCCTGTCTAAATAATATCTAAGTTGGCGGTGAACATCTAGAAAATGTAACTTTTGTTCCGACCTGTTGGAATAATCAGGGAAGAAGACGGGGAGATCAATCGTCTGGTTTAGGTTTGCCTCAGAGGAAACCTTAGGTAAGAAGGACGGATTAGTCCGGAGGGACACCCTGTCTTTGTGGAAAACTAAGCAAGGAGGACGACTGCACAGAGCATGAAGTTCAGATACCCTTCTAGCTGAAGTTATGGCTTCTAGAAAAAGTGTTTTCCATGAGAGCAACTTAAGAGGGCATGAAGCCGCTGGTTCGAAGGGGGGAGAATCAAGGATGCTAGGACCAAATTCAAGACCCATTGAGGTGGGGGATCTTTGATTGGGGGCTTGAGCAGAAAAACACCTCTTAAAAAGGCTTTGCAGAGCTTATGGGACATGATACTGGAGTCTGAGACACCTACATGAAAGTTAGATATAGCAGCTAGTTGTACTCTAATGGTAGATGAGGAAGAGCCTAAATGAAAGAGCTCTGACAGAAAATATAGGATAGACTGGATAGGTGCAGTGAAGGGGTCTATATTTTTTGATGCTGCCCAGAAGGAAAAACGTTTCCACTTACTATTATAAATCTTCCTGGTAGAAGACTTGTGAGAGGCTATCAGGATGTTTCGGACCGAATGAGAGATTATGGGAAGCCTGCCTAGTGTAGGAATCGGAGAAACCACGCTGTGAGGTTGAGAGATTGAAGGGAGTGGTGCAGCTGGCCCGACTGGTGGGTCAAAAGATCTGGCACCGGGTCCAGATGCCAAGGCTGCTCCAACAGGTAATGATGGAGGAACGGAAACCATATCTGTCGAGGCCAGTAAGGGGCAATGAGGATCATTGTAACTCTCAAGGCGATAGCTTTCTGAATTAATTGAGATATCAGTGGAAAAGGGGGGAAAGCATACAGAAGTCCCCTGGGCCAATCGTGGACTAGAGCATCTCTGGTGGGATGGCCTGGTAATGGGAAGAGAGTGAAGAAGTCGTGACACTTGCTGTTTTGGGGAGTAGCAAAAAGATCGCAGCAAGGCTGGCCCCATCTTTGGAAGACTTCTTCCAGCACTGATTTCCTTAGAGACCACTTGTGGGGCATGAGCATGGCCCTGCTCAACTTATCCGCAATCACGTTGGACTTCCCGGGAATGTGCATTGCTATCAGAAAACGCTGAGAAGAAATCCCCCACTGCCAAAGTCTGAGTGCCTCTCGACATAAGGGGTAGGACCTGGTTCCACCCTGTTTGTTGATGTACCACACTACGGACATGCTGTCCATCTGAATTGCAATAGTCCCTGTGGGAAGAGAGTCCTGAAGGGCTTGCAACGCTAAAAGCACTGCTCTCATCTCTAAGACATTTATGTGCAAGTGGGCACTCGAAAGGTTGCCACGTGCCCTGAACTGTCCTGCCCTGATAATGCCCCCCCCACACCCGATCAGGGAGGCGTCCGTTGTCACCGTGGTGACTGGGGGGGGGAGGAATGAAAGGTCTGCTCTGGAGAACTTGAGGTGATGTGATCCACCAAGACAGGTGATTCTTGCATGACTGAGTTATTAGGATGATGTGAGATATCGGGAGCTGTTGGAAGGACCATTGAGTAAACAGCATCCACTGGAGGATCCTCATGTTGAAACGAGCCAAGGGGAGAAGGGTGATAGTAGCTGCCATGAGTCCTAATACCTTCAAGACTACCCTGGCTTCGACCTTGTTGCATTGTAGTAGAAGGTAAACTTGCTTGCGGATATCTAACACTCTTTGCTCTGTAAGTCTGGCGGAAAGATTGAATGTGTCTAAGGTGGCGCCTATAAAGGTAATAGATTGACAAGGCGACAAGGCAGATTTTTAGAAATTTATTGAAATGCCTAGAGCTTGGGAAGTTTGGATGGTGAAGTCTCTGGATAGAAGCAGTTGATGTCTGATTGTGGCGGTAAGGAGTCAGTCGCCCAAATATGGAAACACCTGGAATCCTTGACATCTCAAGTGAGCCGCGACCACTGCCATGCATTTGGTAAACACTCGGGGGGCTGTAGTGAGACCAAAGGGCAGGGCTCTGAACTGGTAGTGACTGGCTCCCAGCCTGAAGCGGAGAAACCTCCTGGAGCGTCTGTGCATTTTGATATGGTAGTACGCATCCTGAAGGTCTATCGAGCACATCCAATTGTCCTGACCCAAGAAGGGTAGAATGGACTGTAGGGTGACCATCCGGAATTTTGTTTTTTTGATATAATTGTTTAACTTGCTGAGATCCAGTATTGGTCTCCAGTCCCCTGTTTTTTTTGGTACCAAAAAGAATTTGGAGTAGATTCCGGATCCTTGCTGGTCTGCTGGGACTGCTTGGATAGCTCTTTTTGACAGCAGCTTTGATAGTTCTAGTGCTGCTTGTTCCCTTAGAATGGGTGGAACGTCTGGAAGGGATCATTTGGGTTAGGATGGGATGTGAAGAAAGGGAATTTTGTTACCCTCGGATATGATTGACTGTACCCATTTGTCTTGAGTGAGGGAAAGCCAGGCTTTTGGGTACAGTGATAATCTTACCCCGACTGCCTCCAAAGGTGGACAGCCGGGCAGCTCCTCAGGGATGATGAAAGGGTTTATCAGAGAAAGTTTCTCTGCTACCCTGGTTTTGCGGACCTCCTCTGCCCCTAGGGCGGCGTCTATTGTTATTCCCCCCTCTGCCTCTAGAGGGGAATCAACCTTGTGCATCAGATGAGACTCCCTGAGGTTTGCGGAACCACATTTTTCCTCCCCTCTGACCTTTTGGATAAGGTCTAGAAGAGTTAGAAAAACGGACTCCCACGGCAGAGAGAGTCTTACCTTCCACCTCGCACCTAGTCAATGTATCCTTCACCTGAGGACCAAACAATGTTGAGCCATCAAAGGGGGAATTGGTGAAGGACGCCTTGAAAGGGTCCGCAAAATTGCAACGCCGCATCCAGGTGTGACGTCGTAAAGCTACACCTGTGCCTGCGGCCCTACTCGCCCCATCAGCAGCATATGAGATAAGCCGCATGGAGAAGTTAACAATTGAATTCAGGGTTGCCAACTGGGAGTTCATTTTGTCTTGAAACCCCTCAGCTGTTGGATCCTGTATGGCCTGACCCATATCCTTGAGTAAATCTCTCTGGAGACGGATGAAGTGACACAAGTAGTTCAGCGACCGCATTGAAAAGGTCGCTGATGAAAACATCCACTTACCGTACCTGTCCATGGTCCTAGACTCCTTATTAGGAGGATGGACAGGTACCGAAGGATTGGCTAACTCCTTCTTAGTGGCTGCGGCCACCACCATGGCATCAACAGAGACACCTTTAGACAGAAACTCTTTCTCTTTAGGGGCAGTAATAAATTTTGACGGCCTCCTTGGGGTAGGTTCCACTGAATCAGGGGCTGTCCAAGCCTTCCTTGCCATCACTTCCATAAGGGGGTCAAAGGGAGGGGACACCCAGCAGGTGGAAGGGCAAGAGCCAAACGCCTCAAGGTAAACTGACTCGTCCTCTGAAGGGTTAAGGGTGGGACAGTTCCCCCTCTGTTTCAGGATTTCAAGGATGTCAGCAAAGGAGACATCCTCAGAGGGGGACCGAAGGGAACCTTCAGATTCCTCCAAGTCAGTGTCAGAGGTGATAGACTCAGGGGAGTCAATGTGATTCCTCTTGCACTGTCTCTTCCGAGGGGGTTCTCCTACCGGATCAGGAGAGGCCTCGGAAGAGGAGGAAATTCCCAATGTGGAAACCTGAGTAGCTGGCTCTCTGCGGTCTGATACAAGGGGATGGGTAGAAACCACTGCAGGCACTGAAGAGGGAGGAGCTGACGGAGCCGACTGTGGGGTAGACACTGGGTCTAGCACACTCTGCATGACCTCAAAGGCGCCCCTATCAGCCAAGGCCGGAGGTCCCTGCTCCGAGGAGACAAGGACCCCCCCCGGCACCAACAGGGACGGCTCCGAGGCCAATGTCGGAGCTGAGCTCACCAGCGCCGACGCCCTGAGAGGGAGAATGGGGTCGGACAAGGGTCCGATGCCACTCGCCCCCTCGGAGCCGAAGAGGGAAGCTCGGCGCCGAGATCCCTCCAATGAGGAAATTGGAGCAGATGACGGAGCCGAAAGGGAAGGTATTGGCTCCGAAGCACCAACAGCCATGGCTCCGATGAGCCCCGGCTCCGAACTCAAAGGAGTCGGAGGAGGAATAAAATCAGGGATGGAAATAGCCACTGACTGCTGAGTAGGGCTATGCAGCATTTGGGCCAGTGCCTCAGACTTGAGAAGTCTACTCACCACCCTTTGTAAATCATAGTCGGACAGCCTGGAGGACCGAAAGGAATGAGACATATGGCTCCGCTCCGACAAAAGAGGGGATCCCGGAGCCGAGTGGATGGAGCCGATGGAAGGGGACCTAGACCTCTTCTTTGAAGGTGGCTCCGATAAGCCTATCGGTGCCAACTGAGTCTTGCCAACCTCGGCTCCAGCCGGAGCAGAGGTAACGGTATGAGATTTCGAAACATCGGCTCCAGCCGGAGCCGATGTCGAAGCCGCTTTAATGCTTCCAGGAGACGGCTCTGAAACTGGAGCCAACTGCCTGGAAGTCTTAGAAGGCTTCCCCGACGCAGACTGGGTCGGGGGGCCTTCAGGCTTTAACAAGCCTCAGAGAATTAACTTGTTTTTGCGTTCCTGCAGGACTCTAGGGCTGAATGCATGGCACACAGCACATGAGTCCTGCAGGTGCAAAGGTCCCAGGCAATATACACAAGAAGTGTGACCGTCTGTCAGAGACATTTTCTGACAGCATGAATCACACTTCTTGAAGCCTGAGACCTTGCAGTCTTTAGACATCCTAAAAAGCTGTGTGAAAAAAAACACAAACACAACACACACACCCTTAACCAAAATAAAAATCCAGTCACACTGAAGGACAGGGAAAGGCGAGGGAGTGGGCCAAAGGCCTAAAAGTTAAAAAGGGGATAAAACGGGAATTCTGACACAAGGGGGGACCCGATTTAAACTAATGGAATACTCTATATAAAACTAAACTAAATGGAAAAAAACAGGGGTAGAAATTGAAGTTTTGAAACAAGAACACTTACTAACCTGCCAGAGCCGGTAGAAGAAGCACCTCGTCAGCTAAGCGGCAAACGAGATCTGAGTAGTTACCGCATAGCATTATGGGATATAGGGGAACCTCGAGCCGGTGGAATTAGCTCTCGAGCTTTAGTATTGGCCGAGTCGGAGCCGAGGATCGGCTCCGAACCCATCCAGCAAGAATGAAGGCGAGATTGACAACTTAACATCAGCCCTTTCAAAAGCCAAAAACACAGCGTCAATGGGACCAAATGGTGTTCCAGGCTGCATCTTGCACGAACTACAGAACGATCTAACCCCCCCACCTAAACACGCTGTTCAATCTCAGCCTCTCCACAGGCTACATGCCCATAGAATGGTGCACAGCAACAGTTATTCCTCTCCACAAAGGAGTGCCACAACTGACCCTGGTAACTATCGCCACATAAGCAGTGACTAGCCTGGTCTGCAAGCCTATGGAGCACATCATCATGGAACTCATTAACAAAGACATTGGGAACCTCCAAACACTTGACCCGACCCAGTTCAGCTTTGTTAAGGGCAGATCATGCCTACTAAACCTGGCTGACTTCTTCGAGACAGTCACCAAGGCCATAGATGAGGGAAAGATGGTTCACAAAGCCTACCTTGACCTCGCCAAGGCTTTCAACACCATTCCCCACTCGGGTATTACAGAAAAACTCACCAGCCTGAAAATAAACCCCCTATGTCACAAGATGGGTTGCCAACTGGCTTACAGACAGAACCCACACTGTAAGAATAGCGGGCTCCAGGTCCGACTCTAAACCAGTCACAAGTGGTGTCCCACAAGGCTCGGTCCTGGGACACCTACTGTTCAGCATATACTTCTCAGAAGTACAGGCAAACACAGGAGAACTATGGCTAACCAAGTTCGCCTATGACTGCAAACTGGGAGCCATAACTGACTCTCCGGCTGACACGGGCATCCTCCAAAAGGGCCTTACTGAGAGGACACCTGGTGTCAAAGACATGGCCTCAAGCTAAATGCCATAAAATGCATAGTCATCCCATTTGGGGAAAAACAAAACACCCACGAATTACCACATAGGTGGCAGCCCCCTTAATACAGTAGAGGTAATAAGAGATCTGGGGACCCAGGTAGATAGTAATCTCTCCTTTGAAATCATATTGCCAAAGTAGTTAGGAAATCCTTCTATGTGGCCCATCTAATTACTAAAGGGTTCGCATTTAGAAATAAAGAGATTATAGTGCCCCTCTACTCGTCACACATTAGACCCATCATAGAGTACAATGCTTCATTTAGGATGTACCTCACAAGACAATTCCAACAGCTGGAAAGACCACAAAAGTACCTCACCAAGAAGATTACTGGTCTCAAACATATGTCCTATGCAGCCCGACTGAAAAAACTCTGGCTGTACTCAGTGGCATATCGCTTACTCAGAGGTGATCTCTGCCTGACTTACAAAGCCATGTCCAACTCAGAATTGATGGACATGCTCCACCTAATGAAATCCAAGTCACTGCGAGCCACGCACTCTAGTGAGCTAAACCTCGCCACAACAATAAATAGAACATGCTGGAGGGATAGATTCCTGTCACAGAGACTCCCCATGCTTTGGAACAAAATTCCAAATTACATCAGGCAGAGCCCCTCACTAACACTCTTCAAGAGAAACCTTGACAAGTGGATGGGTAACAGAAAATACACCCCTGGGGTCACTTCATTGGCTCTGCTTGACAGAGGATCAGTTAATTAATCAATGGGGTGGCGAAAGCCGACACACTCTGGCTAGGCTTATAAATGCCCTTGGGCAGATAGCCTAGTGCCTACCTATGAACCTATAAAAGTGTAGATATCTCTTGGAGCACCTGTGAACTTTGATGTGGTAGTAGACGTCTTGGAGATCTATCAAGCACAACCAACTGTCCTTCATTAGCAGTGGTAGGATGGAGTGAAATGAGACCATCCATAACTTGAAATGCTTTACATAGTGATTCAAACTGCTGAGATCCAAAATTGCTCTGAGGTTCTCTGCCTTTTTTGGCACTAAAAAGAATCTTGAGTAAGTTCTGAATCCTTGTTGGTCTGGAGGAACAAGCTGGATGACTTTTTTCCTCAGCAGCTTTTCCATTTCTATGGCTGCTGCTTTCTCCTGACTGGGTGGAAGAAGGGAAAATGGTATGCAATAACCTCTGGATATTATACTTTGTACCCAGGTGCCTTTGGTAATGGCTATCCAGGCTTCTGGGTGTAGAGATGAGCACCCATCGACTGCCTCCACAGTGTAGCAGTCAGGTAACCTGTCAGGGATGCTGAAAAGGCTTTTCAGAGAAGGGTCTCCTGAAGCCTTGATGCTGCAGGTCACTGCTGCTGCAGGTATGGCATCTTCTGTTAGAGATGCCCCTCTGCCATGCAGGAATTTATCTCCATATGAATCCTGGGGAGAGCTTTCTGTTTTCTGAAACACAATTTTATGCCAGCTCTCTGGTTTCAGGAGAAGGTCCTTCAAGAGGTAGAAAACTGGATTCCATCTTGCTCACTCCTAGAGAGAGCTTCCTTTACCTTGGGGCCAAACAACGTGGCTCTATCAAAAGGGGCATTCATGAAAGAAGACTTGAAGAGTTCTGTAAAATCTCAAAGGCACATCCAGGTATGCTTCCTGATGGCTATACCTGAACCTGCCACTCCAGATGCTCCCTCTGTGGCATGAGATATCAGCCGCATGGAAGCACTAGCTAGGAACTGAAGGGTGGCCAGCTGAGAAGAAAAAAGAAGTTATGTCTTACCATAACGTTCCATCTGAGTTGTTCATCTTCTTTCATTCATCATTGATGGGGCTCGGAACCGAGTCAGCATTTTTACCAAGCTCACTCCAGCCAAAAAAAACTCTCGAGCTAAGTCTCTACCCAGAATGCCTTTCTCCCTGTTACCTCAGATAGTGTTTGCTAGAGAAAAGGAAGTAAAGCCGAGGCCACTTCTGCGCAACTACCTTAGGGCACCACTTAGACCCAAAGTATCCCTCAGGAGCCTTAGGAGGGGGAAGAAGAGTGGGAAGTGATGAATGAAAGAAGATGAACAACACAGATGGAACCTTATGGTAAGACATAACTTTTTATCTGATGTTGTTAATCTTCTTTCCATTCATCACTGATGGGACAGAATCCCAAGCTACCTTGAGGTCCATGGGCAGCCCTTAAGGAAGAATATTCCTGAGTACCACTGAGCCGAAGGCAGCTCTCCCTCTGAAAACCAGGTCCAATTTGTAATGATTGACAAAGGTATGAGGCTTAGCCCAAGTAGCTGCTGCACAGATGTCATCCATGGAAGCCTTGGAATGGAAAGCTACACATGTTGCCATAGATCTAGTGGAGTGAGCTTTAACTTTTGGCATAGATTAATTACTGAGGGAATAGAAGAAACGTATGCAGTTCCCTAGCCATTTTGATAAGATAATATTGGAAGCAGCCTCTCCCATTCTGGGCCCAGAACAGGAGATGAAAAGCTGTTCAGATTTATGGATAGGTTTGGTCCTGTATAGATAAAATCTCAATTGTCTATGTACGTCTAAAGAGTGAAGACAGCACTCTCCTCTATTGGCAAAATTCGAGAAGAACACTGGTAGGTCAATGGTCTGGTTTATGGGGAATTCAGAAACAACTTTTGGGAGAAAGGATGGATTCGTCCGAAAAAGAAGTTATGTCTTACCATAACGTTCCATCTGTATTGTTGGTCCTCATTCAGTCATTACGCATGGGGGTATCGGTTCAGAGCTCAGAACCGAGCCGGCCATTTTCCAAGCTCGCGTCAGCTTCAAACTCTTGAGCTAAACTCTTACCCACAATCCCCCTCTCCCTGTTACCTCAGATTGAGTTTGCAAGTCAAAGAAGGTAGAGGCTGCCTCTGGTCAAATAACCTAAGAGAATCGGATGGTGAGATCCACTAGAAACCACAGGAGGGGGAAGGAGGGAGGGTCGTAATGACTGAACGAGGATCAACAATACAGATGGAACATTATGGTAAGACATAACTTCTTTATCTGATATTGTTAATCCTTGTTCATTCCTTATGCATGGGACAGAGGCCCCAGCTACCTCTATTCCTAGGAGGCTCTCATGGAAGGACATTCCTGAGCACCATAGAACCGAAAGATGCTCTTCCCCTGGAAGCCAAATCCAATTTGTAATGATTGATGAAGATATGAGGCATAGCCCAAGTTGCAGCTGCACAGATGTCATGTAAAGAAGCTCTGGCATGGAAGGCAGCAGACGTTGTCACCAACCATGTTGAATGAGCTTTCATGTTAGTAGGCAATGAGATATTACGTTGTGTATAAATGAAGGTCACACAGTCCTTCAACCATCTAGCTAATGTGATCTTAGCAGCAGCAGATCCTAATCTAGGTCCAGAAAAGGCCAAAAATAACTGATCAGATTTACGAAAGGACCTAGTCCTGTATAAGTAAAAACAGATTTGCCTGTGGCTATCTAGGGTATGTAGGCAATACTCTCCTCTGTTTGAATGATTGGGAAAGAAAACTGGCAATTCAATGGTTTGATTAATGGACATTTCAGAGATCACTTTTGGCAGAAAAGATGGATTAGTTCTCAGAGACACTATCTCTATGAAAAATCAAGTATGGACTCTTGATATATAAAGCTTGGAGCTCAGAAATACGTCTGGCAGAAGTAATGGCGACCAAAAACAAGGTTTTCTATGACAAATGCTTGAGGTCACAAGAAGAGGCTGGTTCGAAAGGTGGCATTGTCAGAGCTTGTAGTACTAATGATAAATCCCATGGTTGAATAGGTTCTCTAAAAGGTGGCTTCAGATGATTCACACCTTTTATGAAGGTCTTGCACAATTTGTGGGACATAAGAGAGGAATCTTGGACACCCTCATGAAAATTAGAAATTGCAGCCAAATGAACTCTAATGGTAGAGGCCGATAGACCCGATTGGAAAAGGCCAGATAGTCTAGTATTATTTACACTGGTGCTGAGAAGGGATCTACTTGTTTATCTTTCAGCCAACAGATAAATCTTTTCCACTTGCTCAGATAAGTAATTCTATTGGAAGACTTATGAGATGCAATGAGAATGTCACGCACTGGTAAAGAAAGATCATTCTGCTTGGCAATCAAGGGAATTGGAGTAGCCAAGCTGCGAGCTTCAGGCTGTTCAAGTTGGGATGAATCAGGTTATGTGGATGTGAGATCAACTACGGGGTTGGATGGAGAATCCATGGTCGATCTAGTAGGTGAAGCCAAAGGAAGGGGAACCAAATCGGTTGAGGCCAAATATGATGCTATGAGGATCACCTTGCTCTTCAACCGACGGGCATTCTTCAGAAACTGGGGAATGAGGGGAAAGGGTGAGAATGCATAAAAAAGACCCGAGGGCCAATTGTGGACTAGAGCGTCCTTGGGTGACTGCCCCGGAGGGGGAATCAGGGCAAAGTAATTGCTGCATTTGTAGTTGGTCGGGGATGCAAAGAGGTCGCAGCAAGGACTGCCCCAGCAGTGGAAGATCTCCACCGCTATCAAGGGATTCAGGGACTACTCGTGAGGTTGAAGAATGCACCTGCTAAGTCTGTCTGCTATCACAACTCCCGGGAATGTGTGTTGCTAGAAGAAAATGGTTGGTAGCCATCGCCCATTGCCATATCCTCATGGCCTCTCGACAAAGGGGGAATGATTTGGTTCCACCTTGCTTGTTGATTTACCAGACCACCGCCATGTTGTCTGATTGAATTGCAATTGTCCCAGACGGCAGCAGGGGATGGAATGCTTGCAACACCAGAAGCACCGCCCTCAGCTCTAGAACATTTATATGCAGATGGGCCTCCAGTTCGGACCAAGTGCCTTGGACTGTCTGTCCCTGACATAGCCCCTCCCACCCCATCAGGGAGGCATCCATGGTCACTGTGGCCTTGGGTTGCTGGGGAGAGAAGGGGCGAGACCATTGTGACAGATTGTGTGTCATCCACCAATTTAAATCCTGTTTGCACCTGTGGGTTACTCGAATCATGGCTGAAAGATGATGCTGAAAGGGATACCATTGGGTGAGCAGTAGCCACTGTAGAAGTCTCATGTGAAACCTGGCCAGGGGGACAATGGTGATGGTGGCTGCCATGGAACCCAACAGCTGCAGAACCGAGTGAGCTGTGGATTTCTCCCTTGAAAGGATTGTAATCAGTTGTTGCTTTATCCTTAAAATTCTGTGCTCTGGAATAGCAGCTCTGCAGTTCTTTTTGTCCGAGATAACCCCTATGAATTCTGTTGACTGAGATGGGGTGAGATTGGATTTTTGCCAGTTTATGGTTATGCCTAGCCTTTGTGCATTGAGGAGAGAGTATGCCAGGGCTTCTTCCAGTAGATGTCTGGTGGGGGCGGAAATGAGCCAGTCGTCTAGGTATGGAAACACCTGGAATCTTTGAAGTCGCAAGTGAGCTGTGACAACTGCCATGTACTTTGTGAAGACTCTGGGGGCTGTAGAGAGTCCGAAGGGCAGTACTCTGAACTGGAAGTGACTGGCTCCCGTACGGAAGCACAGAAATCTTCTTGATGGCTTGTCCACTTTTTTTGGTAGTACGCATCTTGAAGATCTATCGAGCACATCCAATCGTCTTTTTCAAAAGTGGGAGGATAGACTGTATTGTGACCATCCGGAATTTTTGTACTCTCACAAACTTGTTCAATACACTGAGATCCAAAATTGGTCCCCAGTCCCCGGTTTTCTTTGGCACCAAAAATAGTCTTGAGTAGAATCCGGATCCTATCTGGTCTGGAGGGACTCTTTGGATGTCTCTCTTTCTTAGCAGCTTTTTTATCTCTAGTGCTGCTCCATCCCTTTGACTGGGTGGAACGTCTGGAAGGTTTTTTGAAGGGACAGGACAAAGATCGAAGGGGATATGATAACCTCTGGTTATAATCCTTTGTACCCAAGAATCGGTGGTGATGGTTAGCCAGGCAGAAGGATACAAGTAGAAACGTCCCCCAACCACCTCCAGAGGAAAGGAGTTGGGCCGCTCTTCAGGAGCGCTGGTAGGATTTGCTAGGGAAAGAATCCCTGGAACCCTGGTTACACGGACCCCCTCTGCCCCGAAAGGCGCATCTTCCCTGTGAGTTTCCCCCTCTGCCTCAAGGGGAGAACTCGGCCTGTGTGTCACGGAAAGGACCCTGAGATTTCTTGAACCATATTTTCCCACTCTTTTGGTTTCGGGAGAAAGCACGTTGAGGGGAAGAATAAGGGACACCTACAGCAGAAAGGGTCTTACCGTCCTGTTCACATCTGGCCAGTGTGCTTTTAACTTTGGGTCCAAACAACGAGGAGGCCTCAATGGGAGCGTTAAGAAAGGAAGCCTTAAAGGGTTCCACGAAACTGCACAAGGGCATCCAGGTGTGTCATCTCAGGACCGCAGCTGAACCCGCTGCTCTAGCTGCTCCTTCTGATGCAAGAGATATCAGTCGCATAGAGGAGTTAGATATTGACTCAATGGTGGCCAGCTGAGAGGCCACTTTGTCACGGACCTCATCAGACACGGCACCAGCCAAGGTTTCAGAAAGCTCAGAAATCAGATCACTTTGAAGCCTGGTAAAGTGTGCCATATAATTCAGGGGCCTGATAGTAAAGGTCGCTGATGCAAAGGTGCGCTTCCCTATCCTGTCCAGGGCCCGGGACTCTTTGTTAGGCGGATGGACAATCTGGCTTTCTTCTCCTGCCAGATCCTTTTTTGTTGCGGCCGACACCACCAAAGCATCCACAGGAAGACCTTTTGACCAATCGGGATCTGTAGCAGGAGGGGACAAAATTTTATCTGGCCTCTGGGGAATAGCTTTGATGTTGTCAGGAGCCTTCCAAGCATGCTGCACGATAAGCCAGACAAGTTCATCGGCAGGTGGAGTTATCCAGGAGGTAGAGGGCCGGCGCGAAAGGCCTGCAGGAACACAGATTCCTCTGAGGTCGGATTAGAGGACTGCCAGTCACCTCTCTGTTTCAGGATTTCGAGGATATCACCAAAGGAAACCTCAGAGGGTGACCGAGGGGATCCTTCCCCCTCATCAAAATCTGTGTCTTCAGTGAGGGGCTCCTCTGTGGAGTCCATGTGCTTCCTCTTACATGAACATTTCCGGTGGACTTCCTCAGCAGGAGAAGCTGGGGAAAACAGAGAAAAAGGGGTTTCCTGTGGGAATATGTCCTGAGGCCCTTGCACCCGGTGTCCGCTCGGTGCGACTTGTGAAACCAGTGTACCAGAGGAGGGCGGAGGGATAGACAGTCCAGTATCGCCAGCAGCAGCGAAAGCCTTCTCCATCAGTTGGAAGGCTGGTCCACCTGAAGAGGAGTGAATGTCTAGGACAGGGGCCACCCCTCCCCTAAGTGGCTCAGCCTGCCAACCCTGAGTCCCTGGATGAATGTGGAGCAGCAAACTATGCGTGTCACAACTGACATCCTGGGTCATAGCAAAACTTTCCTGCCACTAAGTCAACTGTGGTTCCTTAGTGAGATCCATAAAGGGAATCGCAGAAGGGGAAGACTGTACTATATCCATGGACCTCAAAGGCAATGAAGGAGGAGAATAAGAAGGGGTCTTTGGAGACGGGTGATCACCTCCCAAGGAAGGATAGTTCCTGGGGGGTGGGATACCTCTGGCCAAGTGCACCTGATCCACAAGATGCAACACATCATGTTCGGAAAGGCTTCTAGTGGACCTCACAAAGAAGTAGGGAGAAACAGGCCTGTCCACAGAAGAAGCAAACTCGGTGCCCATCTCACAAGTCCGCACCGAAAACAATGGTGCCGAGAGAGACTGGACTACGGGTGTCTGCTCCGAAGAAGTCATCGGTGCCGAGGTCATGATCTGCACCGACACATAAATCGGTGCCAAAGTGGTTGTCGGTACCGAAGATGGAACCAACAAACTGAAGTCAACAATAAAGGTGTTGGTTCCGAGTAACATGTCGGAGCCGACGTGGTCAAGATCTGCACCAAATGAATGGTCGGTGCCGATACAGTGTTAATAGTCTGAACCGTGGAGCCCCTCGATGCCGATATAGTGAAGGCTGCAGGAAAAGTCGAGGCCGAGATCACTAAAGGAGCCAAAGGCCTCGGTGCCGAAGGTCTAGACACCGAAAGCACTGCGGCTGACTGAGTGAGCTCCAGAGCCGAAAATTTTGCCTTTTTAGGTTTTGGTTGGTGGGAGTCCCCAGCCGGGGACAAAGGCAAAGATTTACCCTTGGTAGGAACATCCAAGATTTTCATATGGGCTCTAAGAGGGGTTAAGGCCTCCGACTCAGAAATTGCCTCTGAAAAAGGACATTTAAGAAGTCCCTTCAGTAACAGCTTGTTTTCCCTTTCCAGCAATGTTCTATTTGAAAAGTTCTCACAAATTGTACAGGGCGGGCCAACAGACAAGTGGGAAGCCCCCAAACAATAAACGCACAAAGAGTGTGCATCAGAAGTAGGTAGTTTGTGTCCACAATCAGAACACCGTTTAAACCCCAGACTACTTTTCTTATCTGCCATAATAGCTAAATTAAAAAGCAGAAAAGGGTATCAGCAATGGTAGAAAAGAATACCCGAAGGTATGAGAAAAAGGGAAGGATTACCAATGATGGTAAGGGGAGAATACCTCATGGTAAAAAGGTAAAGAAAAGAGAAGAAAAACCTGAAGGAAGTATGATCGTTAGATGCGATAGGGTAAAAGACAACGAAATAGAAACTTTTCTGACAGAAAAGTAATATAAATGGCTATTAAACAACAAATGACTGTACTTAGCTCAAGAGAAGCAGCTTGACACGATCGAATGGCAATGTGGCAAACGAAATCTGGGTTAACAGGGAGAGGGGGATTGTGGGTAAGAGTTTAGCTCGAGAGTTTGAAGCTGAAGCGAGCTTGGAAAATGGCCGGCTTGGTTCCGAGGTCGGAACCGATACCCATGCATAAGGAATGAACGAGGATTAACAATATCAGATTTAATGTTGCACATTTCAAACATATCATGCAATAGAGGCATACAACATTAGGGAGAAAGCTTCATGGAAACCTTTCTGTGTCGTATATAGACATATACGCACACACACACACACATATATATATATATATATATATATATATATATATATATATATATCTGATGAAAAATATATATGAAAACATACAGGGCCAGATTCAGGAAGCCTCCGTGTAAGAGTTATAACTCTTACACGGAGGCTGCAGTTAAACGGTGTGTGTGATGTCAGCATGTCATGCATATGCATGAGGTGCATGAGGCATGCTGAATCACACTAGTAACTCTTACACGGTCCGTGTAAGAGAGTAGGGGGCGTGTCCATAGGCTAAGCCCTGCAAGTGGACACGCCCCCCAGAAGACTAGAATGGCTGAAAGTAAACAGCCACGAGAGAGGCCATGGAAATGTGAATAAACACACTACACAACACATGCCCCGACAGACCATCAGTGTATAAAGTGCAGAGATGTTATAAAATTAAATTAAAACCTGTTTTATTTTTTTTAAACCCCGTAAATGTTTGCTACTGTGTGCGCTCATGTGCACGGGTGTGCTACTAGCGCAATTGCAGTTAGCAGTCAGTGGAAAAGGATATAAGAACTAAATATGCAAAGTAAGCCAAGAAGTAATAGCTTAGCAGTAGAGTTGCTGGCCTAAGAGTAGGCAGGCAGGGCTCGAGCCCCCACAACAACCTTTTTTTTTTTGTAAATAAGCACTAAAAAGCCCCCTGACAGTATTGTACAAATGTAAAAGTATTCCCTTTTGTAAAATGGAATGAAATGGAGCATATATTTAGAAGTAACACAATAATAAAAATAGTCAGAAATGTACTGATAGCTAAGCTGCTGTGAGACAGACTGCCCGTAGCTGAGTAGTGTTTAAAAAGCTGCAAACTGCGTGCCCGTTGCTAAGCACCGGTTTAACAGGCTGAAACTGTTTGCAACTAGCTGTGCTGAGCTGAACATGTGTGTCACTAGCCAATTAAGGTTTATCCCAGTGCACACCGTTTGCGCATCGCTCCCACAAGCTAACTGTCAGTGCGCGTTGCTCGCAAACGAGCGCAGACCTGCTTTAAGTGCTTAAAAGTGCTTTTGGCATGTTTGATTGACAGGTCCTCAACTCATTTCTGTCAGGAAAATCAAAAATCAGTTGCCAGATTCGAACCCAGAATACCATGCACTAGAGTCAAGGTACTAAATCACTAAGCCATGACAGCAATACCTAGAAATGCAGAAATAGCATATATATGGGATAAAATCCAGAATGGAGCATGATAAAGCATTTTCAGTGAAGTAGATACAATTCCAAAACGGCCAATCAGAGAAATGTGTGGGAAAAGCGGCATATATAAGCCCCATAGGCGGGAATACACAGCAGAAACGATTGTAGAACAGACCTGCAGTCAGAATGAGTGGAGTAGGTGAGGGCGTTGCTT